>NW_027224314.1:0-40836 GCF_023699985.2 Odocoileus virginianus | reverse complement strand
TCTGTGCATTCATTTTATATGGTAGGCACATTCTTTTTAAAATTTTTTTTAATATTAATTTTTTTAGTTTATTTATATTAGTTGGAGGCTAATTACTTTACAATATTTCAGGCACATTCTTTTTTTTTTTTTTTAAACAAACACAAAGTCATGTAACTGCCCATTGCCCAGACGACAGCACTATAGAAAACAGTTGCAAGTTAATTCTTAGAGGTGACTAGAGATTTTTCAGTGTTTACACAAAAGTACATAGTACATATTTTTTTTCTTTTTTTTTACAAAATAAACGTCATTTGCCACCATAACCTTTTCTTTAGAGAGGAAAATTTTTGCAGCAGGTCACGAGGGTTCTATTAAGTCATTTCAATGCTGAGGAAACGAATTTGAGTAATAGAACTAATCACTTCCCTATAGATGGATGTTAAGATGACAATTCAGATTATTTTTCAAACTAATCCTGAGAAAAATCTGTTTACAATTTAAACAGTAATGTTATGTAAAAAGTATTAACAAATCCACTATTACAAATATCAATTTCCTATATGGTCATCTATATATACACACAATAAAATGGTAAATATATGCAAAAATATTAAAAAAAAAAACATGCACAGATCACTTTCCCCTTTGAAATTTGGACTTCCTATATGATACCTGTGTTTTCCTTCCCCACCCCATCCTCTGAAATTTTCTTGTTTCTATCACCCTACCCACACTGAATACTATTCTCTATAACTCTGCATAAAGCCAATGAGAAATAGATTTTATTTTACATTCAAGCTTTAAATCTTAAAATGACCCTGTTATAGCATATGACTTATCAAATGAGCAGCCTTTTTTTTTTTTTTTTCCCCCTTTTTTGCTTGCTTTTTGTTTTTGCAGTTGTCAGTCTTCATGATCCATTCCGTGGCGAGCTGGGAAAAAACGCAGTTGCTAAATCAACGTC
This sequence comes from Odocoileus virginianus, assembly GCF_023699985.2. Lineage (NCBI taxonomy): Eukaryota > Metazoa > Chordata > Mammalia > Artiodactyla > Cervidae > Odocoileus > Odocoileus virginianus. The sequence continues at coordinate 39,890 of NW_027224314.1, read as the reverse complement.
TGAACAGGGTAAGGCTCCCAAACGTCTCCCAGGAGTCCCTATCCAACTGTCCTGCGCGTGAGATCACTGCACACAGAAGACAGTCCATCACACGACGTTCAGGCACATTCTTAACCACTGGACCACCAGGGAATTCCTGGCCTGCTTGTCCTTGGGTGTGCAGCTCTCTGGGCTCTGATCCACGGAGAGATTGCAGTGATCACCACCACGAGCAGGACACAGGCCATGTCCGTCACCCCACAAATGCCCAGGTGCTTCCCCTTTCTGGTTTCCTCTCCCACACCCTAATCCTAGGCACAAGAATCTGTCCTCCTTAACTACATTTTGTCCTTTGCAATTTTAAAATTACTTAGGTATTCTGAATATAAGAACTTTCTCGGATCTGTCATTCACGAACATCTCTCCCCTAATAACAAATAGCTTCCCTTTTCGTTACAGGAGACACGAGTGATGAAATCTTCTTTTCCTCCCCACACTCAGAGCCCAATGTGGTGTAGCCAGCAAGTGCCTGTGAGATTCTTCAGAAGTGAAAATGAATTCTGCTGTCTGTCAGTCAGTCTGTGCTCTCAGCTAGCCCCCAGAGCTGTATTTCTGCAGAAATCCACGAGTCTTCTGCAGACAGAGGCGCTTGAGAACAGGTATATTTATTGGAGTCTGAACTTGTGATCTCATCAGAGAGCTTCAGAGCTCAACCCATCTTGCAGGACTTGTCTCCCAAGGGAGCTTTCCTTCTTGAAACTCAGAGGCGTGAATTTAGTCCGTGTGGGCATGTTTAGCAGGGCTAACATGGCATTTCAAGGTTGTTCATCCTTTACCAGGTATCAGACCACATTCAATATATTTCTTTCTGTCACCTTATTTAATCCTCCTTCAAAGACCCATCATTTTGGAAGATTTCAATCCTAATTGATGAGGTGAGAAAGCAGAGGACAGAGAAGTCAGAGGGATTGCTCAGAGTCACATAGGCCGCCAGAGGAAACGTGACCCACAAATCTCGGCATCCTCCATTCAGAGCCCCCACTCTTTATTTCTTCAGTAAAGTTGCCATGCGTGCGTGCATGCTAAGTCACGTTAGCCATGACCAGCTCTTTGCGACGACATGACTGTAGCCCACCAGGCTCCTCTGTCCATGGGATTCTCCAGGCAAGAATACTGGAGTGGGTTGCCACGCCCTCCTCCAGGGGATCTTCCCGACCCAGGAATCCAACCCACGCCTCCTGCAGCTCCAGCAGTGCAGGAGGATGCTTTACCACTGAGCCACTGGGGAGGCCCAGGGTTGACATATGATATTATATTCGTTTCAAGTGCACAGCAAAGTGATCCCATATTTTTAAACATTATGAAATGAATTGCCATGATAATTGTGGTTACCATGTGCCACCACAGAGATTTATTATAAGATTATTGACTATATTCCCTGTATGTACATTCCAGTCCCATGACTTATTTTATAACTGGAAGTTTGTATCTCCTAAGCCCTTCCCTGTTTTACACATCTCCCTACTCCTTCCTCCTCTGGTAACCACCAGTTTGTTCTCTGTGTCTCTGACTCTATTTCTGTCTAGTTTCCCATGCTCTCTTACTTATTTCTGAGGTTCCACATATAAATAAAACTGTGTGGTATTTGTCTTGCTCTGTGTGCCTAGTTTCACTTGGCATCATCCCCTCTAGGTCCATCCATGTTGTCGACAATGACAAGATTTCATTCTTTTTTTTAAATTGCTGAGTAATATTCCACTGTGTGTGTCTGTGTGTGTCTGTGTGTGTGTGTGTGTACACCATTTCTTCCTTTTTGACTCATGTATCGATGGGCACTTAGGTTCCTTCCAGATCTTGGATCCTCTTGGCTGTAAATAGCACTGCAGTGGACAGAGGAGCACATATATCTTTTGTGACTAGTGTTTCTTCTATTCTTGAGAAAAATACGGAGAAGTGGAACTGCTGGATCATATGGTAGTTCTGGTTTTCAGTTTTTCAGGAAACCCTCATTGTCTCCATAGCGGCTGCACCAATATACATTTCCACCAACACCTCACGAGGGTTTCCTTTTCTCTACATCCTCGCCAACATTTCTTACTTGTTGTCTTGTTGATAATAGCTACTTGACAGGTATGAGAAAGTACTTCACTGTGGTCTTGATTTTCTAATCCCTGATGAGGAGATGTTGAGCATCTCTTCATATGTCTATTAGCCATCTGTATCTCTTCTTTGCTGAAATGTCTATTCACTGCTTTGCCCCATTTTAAAATCAGGTTTTGGGTGTTTTCCCCAATACATCCTATGAGTCCTTTAGCTGTTTTGGATATCTATCTCTTTTCGGATGTGTTTCACTTGCTCATATCTTCTCCCACTCAGCAGGTTGCCTTTTTCTTTTGTTGATGGTTTCCCTTGCTCTGTAAAAGCTTTTTAGTTTGATGAACTCCCATTTGTTTATTTTTGCTTTTGTTGCTCTTGCCTGAGGAGACATGTCAAAAAAACTATTGCTAAGACCTATGTCAAAGAGCGTCCTGGCTACGTCTTCTTCTAGGAGCTTTATGGTTTAAGGTGTAACAATTTTGTCTTTAATCTTCTGTGGTTGTTGTTGAGTTTTGAATGTTGTGTAAGAAAGGGGTCTAGTTTTCCCATAACCATTTATTGAAGAGACAGCATTTTCCATGATGGATGTTCTTGGCTCCTTTGTCATAGACTAATAGGCCATGTGAGCGCAGGTTTATTTCTGACAGAGCATCCCCAACTGTACCCTCCGTAAAGGCTGGGGTGAAGTGAGAAGACCCGGCGACTTCAGTGCCCGTCCACAGCTGGTGGCACACCAAGTCTGGATAAGGTACGTCATTGATGCTAGCCACAGTGCACTGGGGCAGGGATGGTCATCCCCACCTGGCACAAGTTCCCCAGGGTGGGATGCGATGGGCTCACTCCAGCAGCCAACCCAGGTCGATACCACCATCCACAGTCCCTCAATTAGCCAATCACGAAGGTTTTCACTGTATATGTTACATCCCCTCTATGCCGTGCCAGGCTGGCTGTTGAGAGGGGGAGGTGAGGAGGAATCGCATGGCCAGTCCCTGCCCTTGAGAGTTGAGTCATTAAACAGAGAGGAGATCTGACACCCTTAGATGTGGTGGCGAGTGCGTCACGGATCCCCTGTGAGGCTGCGTTGCTAGGAGATGAGAGGAGTGACGAGGATCAGGGTAGATGAAGTGGACATGGCGGGGGAGGGGACAGGGTGCTCTGGGTCCTTGCTGTGCCAGTCCCAACTGCAGAATTACCCACAGACTGCAAGAGGGCACCCAGAGGATGAATGGGCGGCTGTAAATGAGGATATCAGCAGTGCCACCCCCTCCCCGCCTCAAAGTCTGTGTCCCCAACCTGCCTATTGGGTGTTGGTGGTCTGGGGGTCACTTCTGAGACAGCATACTCTCCCCAGTTACAGAGTAGGAGCCAGAATCCTGTGATGTGCAGAGATGTGCAGCCCGTCAAATCCTAGACCAGAGACCGAGCCATAGGAACCACAGGCCTGTAGAGAGTACTGGATGGGAGTTGGCTTAAATGCAGTGGCCAAATAACAAATCTGAACGTACCTGTGGCAAGCAACAATATTGAACCATTCATTAAAAGACCTTCCCACAAAGGGAAGTCCTGGGCCTCCTGGTTTCATCAGTGAAATCTATCAAATGTTTCAAGAAGAAATAGCACCCATCCTTCACAGATTCTTCCTGAATAGACAGGAGGGAGGAGGGAACATTTCCTAATTCATCCTATAAGCACAGTATTAGCCCGGTACCAAAGCCAGACTTGACATCACCAGAAAGCTACAGATCCATATCTACCATGAATAGCGATGCATACACCCTCAACACAGTATCAGCAAACCAAATCGAGAAACATTTTGCAAAGGGCTGTGCAAGATTTTTCCCAGGACTGCAGTATTGGACCAACACTCAATTTCAGTTATGGGAAGCAGTGTATTGATATAAGGAAGGACGGAAACCACCTGTCATCTTGACAGACAAAGAAAAAGCATTTGACACAGTGCAAGACCCGTTTATGACAAGTAAGTAAATAACTAAATCAATAAACACGGTCAACCATCTCGGGATAGAGGGGATCGTCGTCGTGGTGCTGCAGGACATCCCCGAGAACCATCCTGCTCTCGTCACGTCACATCTCGTAGTGTCTGAGTGAATGCTTGCCGCTTGAGATCCAGACCAAGGACAGGAGGTCTGCTTCAACCGCCTCTGTTCCACACTGCCGGAAGGGTCTAGCCTGTGCACCGTGCAAAAGGAGAAATGACATCATTGGGAAATGAGGAGCGAAACCTGTGTCCACACAAATACTGGTCCTTACAGGTCTTTCATAGCAGCACTGTTTGTAATCCCCAAATAGTGGAGCAGCCTAAAAAGTCTGTCGGCTGGAGGGTGGTAAACAAAGTATTCTGTATGTAGCCATACGGTGGAGTAGCATAGATGGATGAAAAGTGATGAACTTCTGCTTTCTGCTGCCACGTGGGTGAGCCTGCAAAGCATCACGCTAAGTGAAAGAACCCAGACACAAAAGGCCACTTCCTGCAGGAGTCCGTTGATACGAAATGCCCAGAAAGGGCAAATCTACAGAGACGGAAATTAGACGAGAGGATGCCTGGACCTGCAGGTCCTGTTGGGGATTGACTGCTGATGGGTACACGGAATCTTTTTGTGGGGCTGGCAGTGTTCCACAACTGCACTGTGGTGGTGGTTGCACCACTGTGTGAAGGTACTAAAAGTCACTGCCCTGGAAGTGATGGGTGTGATCTGTGGTATGTAATCATACCTCAGTAAAGCAGTTGAGGAAGCTAATGCAGATGTCCAAGTGAGACATGTGGGAAAAGACATGCCATTGCTTTTGTAACAACGAGGAGTGCCCCTGCTCCTTCCACGTTCTGGGTCTGGCCTCCTCCACACCTGCTAGATGCTCCCTCCAGAAACAGTCACTGTGCACGTCAGGACGGAATCCCCAGTGAGCGCACACATCTAATGTGTCTCTGTGTTGACTCACAGGTGCCCGTTGTGACCACAAGTCAATGGCTCTGGACAGTCTCTCAGAACCCACCCTGCATCTGAAATTCCACTTAGTTGTTTTCCCATTCTTCTCAAATCACGTGAACCTAGGTTCCATTTTCCTGGTCACCCAAGGGTTATGTATAGAATGGAAGAGCACAGGGCAGAGGTGGGAAACCAGAGGAAAGCAAAACCAAGATTCAGGAGGGAATCAAAGTAAATGACAGACAAGGAGTCTTAGAAGTAATGGACTGAGAGGGAGGAGGAAAGCCAGGATGCGCTTCTGTCACAGACTCTGACCAAGGAAAGTGTTTTTGAAGATGGGATGTGTCTGTGGCCAATACAGCACCGGGTACTATGGTTTGGCCCACGGAGCTAGTGGGATGCGTTAGCAAGGGGATGTTGTGTGGATGGGTACTCAGAGGAGGAATCAAGAGGTAACCAGATAAGGATGCTCATGGAGTCTGTACTTTTAAGAAGCATGGCTTGAAAGGATGGCGCAGCGTATTGGAAGTAGAGGTCTGTGTGCTTTCAGGGTATGCTATTTTCTCTTCTCCAAACCAAAGAGACCAGGATGCCAGTTCCAAAGGAATCATCAGGACTATTGACTAGAAGACAGAATGGAGAATGGGAATCATCTCCACAGGTGAGTATTCACGTTGAGGTGAAGGGAGAGTGGTGGTTTCAAAGCAGCATTGGAGTTCCAAGAAGACCCTCCTCTCCCTCTGGGCCCCAGTCTGCGACCCTTGGTCACAGGACGAGCCAGGGTTGTGGTGGGGGGGCATGGGTTGCTGAAATCACAGCCTCAATGTATGGTCCTCAGAATCAACGGACACTTTAGCATATTTGTTCTCCCTAGCTGATCTGATCTTCCTCATGAGTGCTCACCATTCATACTGGTTAGTAACCAGAAAACTCCTACTAAAGTTGCTTCTAACTTGGAAAGTGTGGTTGCATGCAACCAACTCAATATCCATAGATACAAATGCTCAGTCTGTTCTGGTGAAAATGCTCTCTACTTCTTTCAGCCATGGAACAGGGGTGTGTGTCACTTACAAGACTTGCGGTAATGTGGGAGAGGCATACCTTTTTTCCTCACAGTGGCCTCATTGGTCCCCAAGGAAAAGATGACTCTCCTGTCCTGGCTCCAGCTGTTGATGCTGAACTGCACCGCACGTGGGTGGGGGTGGTGAAACTTGCATTTTTGTCTCCCTCCTCTTGCTGTGGATCCAGTGCTCCCTGGCTGACTGAGCCTCAGCCACTCTGCTGAGATCTGCAGACCCCTCTGAAGCTGGGTCTCATCGTCCAGCCTATCCCTGGGCAGGGATGTCCACTCCTCAGCCTCAGCCTCAAGGACTCCTAGCCCATTGCCTGCTTAGGTTTCGTCTGGATTCTGTCCCTTTCCTCATTTCTCCCTCAGGTGATGCAGAGCCCTCCCTTGGATCTCACCTGCAGCAAAGCAGGCACCAAGATCAGCTCCAGAAAACGAAATTCCTAAACTACAGCCACCCATCTGCCCAAAGACAACATTGGGTCATTGAGCAGTGTGCCCCTGCAGTCCCAAGGGTGAATGGGGTGGAATCCTCCTTTCCCTGGTGTTCCTCTGCATTTCTTGTCACACCTCCCTTGTCTGAGCTCTCTCACCTCTGCCTGCCACTGCTTCTGTGGGCCATTTCCCACTGTGACCGGGATGCTGTTTTCTTCGGCTTGTCTTTCATTTGACCCAAGACTTCCCATACAATATCCAGGTCAAAGGGGGAATAGGGTAGAATGTGTACCTTGTCAAGTCCTGTTAGGATACTTTGGTGTCACGTAAGCCCCACGCCCCTGAAATATAAAAACAGAGGGATAAAGAACACAAGAGTCAAGTATGCCAACGGTGCCTGGGATGTTGGCTAAGATGAGCACTGAAGAGTGTCTGCGGGATCAGGAAGTATGGGATTTTAATGATGGGCTAGGCAAGGCCAGTTACAGTGGAGTGACTGGGACAAAAGCTTCATGGAAGGGGGCTGAGTAGAGAATATCTCAGCAGAATTTGAAGCAGTTTTGTTTTGGAGGGCAACCGGTGATGTGCCAGTAGCTGCAGAATAGGGTGTTAGAAGAGGATGGGTTTCCCCCTGTGCTGTGGAATGCTGCGATGTAGAGGGAACAGGTGATGGTTCAGGCGAGAGGGCTGATAACTGCAGGTTGAAAGTCCATGGGAAGGTGCAAGGGATGGGATCCCGAGCAGAGGTGAGGGGCTCGGTGCAGTCAGGAGCACTCCGGCAGACGGGTAGCAGACTTCTAGGGCAGAAACATGCACTTTGGGATTGGGAGACTTGGGAAATCCCACGGAGTTGCTGCTTTCTTCTCCTCGAATTATTGGCGGGTGGGGCTGGTGGTCATCAGGATGGAGGAAGGTTACTCATGTGTAGTGTAGTAGTGTAGGTAGGTGAGACTGAAAATGAACAGCAGTTCTACTCTGGCCACGGGTTTAAGACAAAACACTTCTGTAAAGTTTGTAAAGTTGGGTGCTCAACGCTCAGGTGCTCAGACACAGGCAGGGAGTCAGTAGTCAGGAGTGTGCAAGGAGCACAAGAGGTGTGTTTGTGGGGACAACTTCCAGCCCTGGCTCAGCGGATCCGATCGGGGACGGGCCTGGCGGATGGTAAGGAAGGACGTGTGGTAGTAGAGGTGAGGGTTTCCAGAATGTTCAGGTATCCGTGCACTGGCACTAGAGCTAGGGAGCTGGAGGACCGGACATCATGTTGAGGGTGATGAGAGGGAAGAAGGCTAGAAACAGGACACCAAGAGGGGCGCGGTCTTTCCTGATGCCCGGGGGCTGGGGGCGGGGGTGGGGACACCGTAGGCAGGGGGATGCTCTGGTGGGGAGGAGGGGAACTTCGAAGAGGACGGAGAGTCTCCGGGATGACCGTGGGAGCCTCGTGGGCACTGAGGACGGCTCAGAAGAGTGAGGGCTGAGAGAACAGTGAGTGTACCACGGGAGGAACGCGTTCACAGGGCTGGGGTGGGCGGAAGGAGAAATACAGGGGACTTTTACGGGTTCCGCACTTGCGGGGCTTCGGCAGTGGGCGACAGGACCCTGACATACACGGTCGGGTTCTTCAGTGAAGACTTTGAAACCGGGTCCAGGAGAAAACTTCCAACCAACCCCGGCCAGGAGACTGGCACGGGCCCAACTGGGTTGTTCCGCGCATGCCCAGAACCAGCCAATGGGAGCGCAGCACCGCCCACCAAGCTCCGGATTTCTGAGACTCCCTGATTTCCTGCCCGTGTTTCCTTGGTTCCGCAAGCTGCTGGAGTCTGCGGTCCACGGGTAGTTTGGCTGGGCCCCTTCGAGAGGTTGCCTTCCTTTCTCTGGTCCTGATGGGAATCCTTCTTCACTTCCGCATGCACGATGTCCAGTCCTCTCCGCGAAAACCCAAGGAAAACGTTGGTTTTTCTTCCGGGCTTGCGGCGTTTTAGTTTCTGTGGTCGGCAGGTGGCAGTGTTGCTCCAAGTGTCACCATCCCGTTTCTCCCCCGCCCTTGGCGGTTGAAAAAAACGCCAGGAAACCTTTTGCCATAAGAAGCAGCATATAGTTTTCTCTGCTTGAGCAAGTTGCCTGGTTCAAACTGCATCTGAGCCCTTCAGAGAGCCCTTTGTGAAAACTTTGAACAAAGCCATTGACACTGAAAATTACAATAAAATAATATAAGCTGATATATTGAATAATGGTGGAGAGAGTGAGCTCCCTTGTCCGTCTTCTGATCCTAGAGGAAATGTAGTATTTAAATAGAACTTTATTATGACAGTGAGTTTAGACTTGAAAATGTTTAAGTGACGTGGAAATGAAAGTTGCTCAGTCCTGTCAGATTCTTTAGGACCCCTTGGACAATAGAAGGGGAAAGACTAGAGCTCTCTTCAAGAAAATTAGAGATACCAAGGGAACATTTCATGCAAAGATGGACTCAATAAAGGGCAGAAATTGTAGGGACCTAACAGAAGCAGAAGATGTTAAGAGGTGGGAAGAGTACACAGAACTGTACAAAAAAGCTCTTCTCGACCTAGATAATCACGATGGTGTGATCACTCACCTAGAGCCAGACATCCTGGAATGTGAAGTCAAGTGGGCCTTAGGAAGCATCACTATGGACAAAGCTAGTGGAGGTGATGGAATGCCAGTTGAGCTATTTCAAACCCTGAAAGACGATTCTGTGAAAGTGCTGCACTCAAAATGCCAGCAAACATGGAAAACTCACCAGTGGCCACAGAGCTGGAAAAGGTCAGTTTTCATTCCAATCCCAAAGAAAGGCAAGGCCAAAGAATGCACAAACTACCGCACAATTGCACTCATCTCACACGCTAGTAAAGTGATGCTTAAAATTCTCCAAGCCAGTCTTCAGCAGTACGTGAACCGTGAACTTCCAGATAGTTCAAGCTGGTTTTAGAAAAGGCAGAGGAACCAGAGATCAAATTGCCAACATCCGCTGGATATTCGAAAAAGCAAGAGTGTTCCCCAAAAAATCTATTTCTGCCTTATTGACTATGCCAAAGCCTTTGACTATGTGGATCAGAATAAACTGTGGAAAATTCTGAAAGAGATGGGAATACCAGGCCACCTGACCTGCCTCTTGAGAAACCTGTATGCAGGTCAGGAAGCAACAGTTAGTATTGGACATGGAACAGACTGGTTCCAAATAGGAAAAGGAGTACATCAAGGGTGTATATTTTCACCCTGCTTATTTAACTTATAGGCAGAGTACATCATGAGAAACACTGGGCTGGATGAAGCACAAAGTGGAATCAAGATTGCCGGGAGAAATATCAATAATCTCAGATATGCAGATGACACCACCCTTATGGCAGAAAGTGAAGGAAGAACTAAAGAGCCTCTTGATGAAAGTGAAAGAGGAGAGTGAAAAACTTGGCTTAAAGCTCAACCTTCAGAAAACTAAGATCATAGCATGCGGGCCCATCACTTCATGGCAGAGGAAATCGTGGCTGACTTTATTTTCTGGGGCTCCAAAATGACTGCCGTAATTGCAGCCATATATTTAAAAGACGCTTACTCCTTGGAAGGAGAGTTATGACCAATCTAGACTGCATGTGAAAAAGCAGGGATATTACATTGTCAACAAAGGTCCATCTAGTCAAGGCTATGGTTTTTCCAGTGGTCATGTATGGATGTGAGAGTTGGAGTATAAAGAAAGCTGAGCGCCGAAGAATTGATGCTTTTGAACTGTGGTGTTGGAGAAGACTCTTGAGAGTCCCTTGGACTGCAAGGAGATCCAACCAGTCCATCCTAAAGGGGTCAGTCCTGGGTGTTCATTGGAAGGACTGATGTTGAAGCTGAAACTCCAATATTTTGGTCACCTGATGCGAAGAGCTGGCTCAATGGAAAAGGCCCTGATGCTGGGAAAGATTGAGCGCAGGAGGAGAACGGGAGGACAGAGGATAAGATGGTCGAATGGCATCACCGAGTCGATGGACTTGGGTTTTGGTAGTCTCTGGGAGTTGGTGATGGACAGGGAGACTTGGCATGCTGTTTCGTGGGGTTGCAAAGAGTCGGACACGACTGAACAGCTGAGCTGAACTAGACTGTGTAGGCTGCCAGGCTCCTCTGCCCATGGGATTCTCCATTCAAGAATATTGGAGTGGGTTGCCATTGCCTTCTCCAGCGGATCTTCCGAACCCAGGGATTGAACCTGGGTGTCCTGCATTGCAGGCTGACTCCTTACTATCTGAGCCACCTACAATAATAACATGACAGGGACAAGTGCCAAGCTAAGATCCTGCTGGCTCATTGATGCTGGACACCACCCAAGAAGCAGGTGGTATTACTGCCCTCATTTTTTGCCTTTGGGAACTGTAACCCACAGAAGAAGAGTCAGCTGTCCAGGTTCTCCGGGTTCCTCCAAAAGTGTCCCTCCATTCAGGTCTCAATTCTGTCAGATTGTAGTCTGCACACTGCTTTGCAGGATGCTTTCCTATCCCCAATAGGAGAAGGAAATAAAATAATGGGAATGAGGGTAAAGTCAAAGTGTAGTTGCTCAGCCCTGTCTGACTCTTTGAGACCCCCTGGACTGTAGCCCGCTAGGCTCCTATATCCACGGGGATTCTCCAGGCAAGAAGATTGGAGTGGGTTGCCATTCCCTTCTCCAGGGATCTTCCTGACCCATGTATTGACCCTGGGTCTCTCTGGGATTGTACCGAGGTCTTCCACATTGCTGGCAGATTCTTTACCATTGGAGCCGCCAGGGAAGCCCAAATGAATGTAAAATAGCCTGCAAACTTTAAAAAATGTATAATAACATGGTTATTACAATAAGATGCTAAATGAAAACGGAGAGGACCACATAGAAAACAATTCATCCACTGTATCAGTATTGTGACACAACACAATTTTAAAGTAAAGCACCTGGAACAAATCTGGTACTTTTCATTTGGTCTACAGGTATATATTGAGAACAGACTGCTGGTCATTTCTTGGTTAATCCTGCAAATACTGGTGTGAGGAAAAACACGGCAAAAGATATAGCACCTGTCCTTAGTTGTATTATATTTTCCCTTCAGGTAGGGGAATCAGAGATGAGAAATATAGCTCTGGGGGCTAGCTGAGAGCACAGACCGACAGACAGCAGGATTCCTTTTCACTTCTGAAGACTCTCACGGGCACTTGCTGGCTACACAACATTGGGCTCTGTGTGTGGAGAGGAAAAGTTGTTTGCATCAGTCCCATCTCCTGCAATGAAAAGGGAAGCTGTTTGTTATTAAGGGAAAGATGTTTCTGAATCACAGGTATGAGAAAGGTCTTATATTCAGAATACGTAAGGAATTTTAAAATTGCATAGGCCAAAATGTAATGAAGGAGGACAGATCCTTTTGCCAGGGATTCAGGTGTGGAAGGAGAAACCAGAAAGGGGCAGCACCTGGGCATTTTCAGGGTGATGGACGTGGCCTGTTCCTGGTCATGGTAGTGATCACTGGAATTCGCCATGTGTCAGATCTCAGAGAGCTTCACAGCCAAAGACAAGGAGGCCAGGACTTCCTGGATGGTTAAGTGGTTTAGAATATGCGTGCCATATAAAATTAACACACAGAAATTCCTTGCATTCCTATATACTAGCAATGAAAAATCGGAGAAATTAAGGAATCAATTCCATTCACCATCGCAACAAAAACAATAAAATACTTAGGAATAAATGTAGCTAAGAAACAAAAGTCCTTTATACAGAAAACTATTAAAATAAAAATGATGAAAGACATCAAAGATAGCACAAATAGAGAAATGTACCATGGTCTTGGAGTGAAGAATCAATATAGTGAAAATGACTCTACTACCCAAAGTAATCTATAGATTCATCACAATCCTGATCGAACTGCCAATGGTATTTTTCACAGAACTAGAACAAATAAGTTCACAGTCTGTCTGGAAACACCAAAGACCCAGAATGCTCAAAGCAATCTTGAGAGAGAAGAATGGAACTGGAGGAATCAACCTTCCTGACTCAGACTATACTACAAAGCCACAGTCATCAAGATGGTATGGTACTGTCACAAAGACAGAAATATAGATCAGTGGAACAAAACAGAAATTTCAACAATAAATCCCTGCACCTATGAACACCTTATCTTTGACAAAAGAGGCACCAATATACAATAGATGAAACACAGTCTCTTCAACACGTGATGCTGGGAAAACTGGTCAACTACATGTAACAGAATGAAACTGGAACACTTTCCAACACCATATGCAAAAACAAACTCAAAACAGATTAAAGACCTAAGTGTAAGATCAGATCCTACAAAACTCTTCAGAGGAAAACATAGGCAGAACACTCTCTGATATAAATCACAGCAAGATCCTCTATGATCCACCTCCCAGAGTAATGGAAATAAAAACAAAAATAAACAAATGGGACCTAATTAAACTTAAAAGCTCTTGCACAACAAAGGAAACTATAAACAAGGTGAAAAGACAGCCCTCAGAATAGGAGAAAATAATAGCAAATGAAACAACTGACAAAGAATGACTCTCCAAAATATACAAACAGCTCATGTAGCTCAATACCAAAACTATGAACAATCCAATAAAATGTAGGCTAGTGACCTAAGCAGACATTTCTCCAAAGATATAGAGATGGCTAATAAACACATGAAAAGATGCTCAGCATCATAGATTATTAGAAAAATGCAAATGAAAAACACAATGAGGTATCATCTCACGCTGGTCAGAACGGCCATCATCAAAATGTCTACAAACAATAAATGCTGGAGAGGGTCGAGAGAAAAGGGAACCTTCTTCCACGGTTGGTGGGAAAGCAAACTGGTATAGCCACTATGGAGAACAGTGTGCAGATTCCTTAAAAAACTGGGAATAGAACTGCCATATGACCCACTGCTGGGCATACACCCCGAGGAAACCAGATTTGTTTGTTTGTTTCAATTTATTTTTATTAGTTGGTGGCTAATTACTTTACACTACTGTAGTGGTTTTTGCCATACATTGACATGAGTCAGCCATGGATTTGCATGTGTTCCCCATCCTGATCCCCCCTCCCACCTCCCTCCCCATCCCATCCCTCTGGGTCATCCCAGTGCACCAGCCCTGAGCACTTGTCTCATGCATCCAACCTGGGCTGGCAATCTGTTTCACACTTGATAATATACATGTTTCAATGCTATTCTCTCAGATCATCCCACCTTCTCCCACAGAGTCCAAAAGTCTGTTCTATACATCTGTGTCTCTTTTTCTGTCCTGCATATAGGGTTATCATTACCATCTTTTAAAATTCCATATATATGCATTAGTATACTGTATTGGTGTTTATCTTTCTGGCTTACTTCACTCTGTATAATGGGCTCAAGTTTCATCCGTCTCATTAGTACTGATTCAAATGTATTCTTTTTGATGGCTGAGTAATATTCCATTGTGTATATGTACTGTAGCTTTCTTATCCATTCGTCTGCTGATGGGCATCTAGGTTGCTTTCATGTCCTGGCTATTATAAACCCTGCTGTGATGAACATTGGGGTACACGTGTTTCTTTCAGACCTGAAAGAGGCACATGTACCCCTATGTTCACTGCAGCACTATTTACAATAGTTAGGACATTGGAGCAACCTAGACGTCTATCAGGAGACGAATGGATAAGGAAGTAGTGGTCCATATACACAATGGAATATTACTCTGCTATTAAAAAGGAACACACTTGAATCAGTTCTAATGAGGCAAATGAACCTGGATCCTGTTATACAGAGAGAAGTAAGTCAGAAAGAGAAAGACAAATACTTATATTAATGCATATATATGGAATTTAGAAAGCCGGTAGCAACGATTCTGCATGCAGGGTAGCAAAGAAGACAGAGACCTATACAACAGACTTTTCAACTCAGTGGAGGAAGGGGAGGGTGGGATGATTTGAGTGAATAGCATTGAAACCTGTACATTACCATATGTAAAACAGATGACCAGTGCAAGTTCAATGCATGAAGCAGGGCACTCAAAGCTGGTGCTCTGGGACAACCCAGAAGGACAGGATGGGGAGGGAGGTGGGACCCCTGGTTCAGGAATGGGGGAGCACATGTATAGCTGTGGCCAGTTCGTGTTGATATATGGTAAAAGCCATCAGAATATTGTAAAGCATTATTCTCCAATTAAAATAAATTAATGATTTAAAAAAAATCCACCTGCCAATGAAACGGACAAGCATTCAACCCCTAGTCCAGGAAGATTCCACGTGCAACAGAGCAACTAGAACTGTGTGTCACACTCCTGAACCTTCCTGCTCCAACTACTGAAGCCATGAGCCTGGAACTCATGCTCTGCGACACAAGTCTCTGCAGTGAGAAGCCCGTGCACCACCACTAGAGAGTAGTCCTTCTCCACAGCTTGAGAAAGCCCTCATGCAACAGCAAAGACTCAGTGCAGCCAACAATAAAGAAATAAATAAGAAAGAAAACCAGGCCGATCTTACTGTATGTTCATTTGGAAAATCCAATGGTAGATACTGAAGTAGGTGCATCTCTATATTCTTTGAATAATCATATCTTGGGTGAAGCTAACAAAAATTACAAATATGTTATGTTAAAACTAGGCAATGTTACAACTTTAGATCGGCTTCCCAGGCACTGTTGTTTTCTAGAGAGCTACTTTTCTCAGAGAACTTACTTCGCAATTTTAGTAACCGGAACTGCGGCCTCCAGCGTGTTGAAGGGCAAGAAACAAATGATGTTAGGAAGACACGGTTCAAATCCTATGAGTTGCCTGTGACCGACCACAGGCTGGGATGAACACACATCCCAGAAAGAGTCTCTTCACATTTCAGTAACTGAAACCTGTATTTCAACCACTTGGTTCAGTTCTTTAAGGGCCACTGCTGTCCCCTTAAAAAACAGTGTGAAACATTTGGAAAATGACCTTAACCCAATTCACTCCCAACCACTTTTCACATGTCACAAGGAGTCTCTCACAATGATATTTCTTCGTATAGAAAGCCAATTCTCAGATAAAGAAAAGAATTCACACACACATCTTGTGAAGAAATACTGAGATTTTAGAAACTGACTCACAACTAACCCATGGTTCATCATTCTTTTCTCTCTTCTCCCTCCATCCACTCTGAGAAATGAATATTTGGCCATGCTGTCTGATTTGCCCACCAAGTTTGTCGTACCACACACATGATGTTAATAGTGAGCCTACACACAAAGGCATTAATACCAGTCAGACCTATTGAAGTCATCTCCCTGGGGGCAGGGAGGTGGCTTGGGCAATAAATTCATCATCTCCATTCCTTCACCACCCCACCCCATTGCATTCCCTGCAGTCACTTGGCCCAAATGAATAAAGATATCACACCAAATCTCTCCTTAAATTACCACTGCCTCAAATTTTCTTCGTTATTTCACATGGCTTCTGAGGCCAAGGAGCAGATTTTACTTGAGATGAGTAAAGCTAGAGAGACAGCCCATTGGCTAGAGATTCTGTTTGGGAGGTGATGTTTGTCAGTGTATTGCTCACCCACTGTGATGAATAAAGTAAAAGTCATCTTGGCTTGGCTCTGGTGCCTGGTTTTTGAGATGTTAGCCACTAAATGGTGGGCTAGAAAGGTACTTGAATACTTGATTCAAGTTATCAGTAGACTTTCAGTTCAGTTCAGTTGCTCAGTAATGTCCAACTCTTTGTGACCCCATGGACTGCAGCACGGCCAGGCCTCCCTGTCCATCACCAGCTCCCAGACTTACTCAAACTCATGTCCATTGAGTCTGTGATGCCATCCAACCATTTCATTCTCTGTTGTCCCCTTCTCCTCCCGCCTTCAATCTTTCCCAGCATCAGGGTCTTTTCCAATGAGTCAGTTCTTCACATCAGATGTTCAAAGTATTGCAGTTTCAGTTTCAGCATCAGTCCTTCCAATGAATATTCACGGCTGATTTCCTTTAAGATGGACTAGTTCGATCTCCTTATGGTCCAAGGGACTCTCAAGAGTCTTCTCCAAGACCACAGTTCAAAAGCATCAGTACTTTGGAGCTCAGCTTTCTTTATCATGTCTGTACATGACTACTGGGAAAACCATAGCTTTGGCTTGACAGGCCTTTGTTGGCAAAACAATGCCTCTGATTTTTAATATGCTTTCTAGGTTGGTCATAACTTTTCTCCCAGTAGACTTTCAGGCAATTGTATTACCCAGCATAACAGGGTTGTGGGCGGGGGAGGGGGGCAGTTTCTTCATCCAATCAGTCGAAAAAGCTTAAGAGAGGGGACTGAAGCTTCCTGAGCATGAAAGAGTTTAGTCTCAAGAATGCAGCCTGAGGAACTTTGCATGAGGCTCAAAGTTGCTGGCCTGTTCTGCAGATTTGGGCCTCTAGACTGCAACCTGGATTTCCAGCCAGCTGACTGATATCTAAGGATAACAGAACTGCCAGCACTCATGAGCCCATGATCCAATTCCCTAAAATAAGTCTCTCTCTATTGGCTGTGTTTCTCTGGAGAAGCCTGACTAACACACCCCCAATATGTCACATCTTTCTCAATCCAGTCCAAAGACATTGACTGAGTCACTGTATCATCCTACACCAGATGCTGTGCATTAATGAAGCTGATAGATAGAGGATACAGCCAATTATTTAGTGCCTTCCACCTGCCAGGTCATGGGCGCTCAGTGTTTTACATCTGTTATCTCCACTAGGTCTCCCAGTAAACCTTACCAACAGGTAAAATTATTGCCATTTTATAGATAAGGAACTTGAGGCTGAAGGAGAGTGACTGGGCTGGTAGGGCCTGCACTGGAACCCAGCTTGAGTGTAAACTGTGAACTGTGGGATGGAGGGAGATGACATGGGGAGAGGAGTTTGGGCACAGGTCCCAGATAGTTTCTATGCCATAGGGGAGCAGGGAAACATCACACCCTTGTTGTCAGTCCTGGGCATTGCCTTGCCATAGGAGCAGCCCCAATCCATCTGAAGCCAAAATTACCAGGAACAGCATCATGCACGCAACAGAAGATGAAGTCCGTGAGTGGTTTCCAGGTGGGAGAGGTGTAACAGAGAAGCCAGCCTCCTGCTGAGGGTTCATCTAGCTGTGAGGGCAAAGCTCAGGGCTGTGGCTGAGAAGGAAGGAGCCTCTAGGGCTGGACACAGATGTCTAATGTGACCTTGAAGTGCTTTGTGAAGCTTGAAGTTAAGACCTGACCTGTAATCTGCCCTGTGGCAACTCGGTAGTTGTTACACCAGGGAAGGTGCCAGCACATCTCTACTAACCCCATTCCATACTCACGAAAACAACCTGCTCAGTTCAGGTCATTATTCAGAACAATTCACCCATTTTGAGGTGAGGCTGGTATGGCACAGTGAGCCAATTTAATTTCTCAAGGTGATGATAGCAAGTGGGAGAACTGGGTGCAAGGAAGTTTGTCTAGAATCAGAGCTAGTGTCCGTGCCCACACACTGTATTGTTTCCTCATAAAAGGGAGAAAAGGAAGAAAAGAAAAGGAGAAAACGAAGGAAAAAGAGTAAAAGGAGACCCATGATGCTTACTTTATTGCGGCATCCAGCTTGGACTGTGAGTAAAGAGAAAACTGCTCAAAGAACCTAATCAGAAAGGTAACTGACAACCACACAACATGAAGTCAGGAGACAGGACAGGCTCATGCACAGTGTACCTGTACACGGAGAGCAGTGAGAGAAGAAAGGAGGGCACGGGGGAGGGTAAGGAGTTGAGGTAGCTATGGGAGCAAGAGGAAGAGGAGGAGAGCAGAGTTGACAGAGCTCCTGTGGACTTGCCCAAGGACACTGATCGGCACCTTCAAGCCGTCCATCTTGCTCATGCAGCCTGGGTGGAGGTTACACCTCTCACCCGTGAAATAAAGTAGCCCGGCTCTCCGAGCTGTATTCATCCCACAAGTATCCCCCCAGCGCCCACCTGGTCATCAGTGCCCTCAGCACGGTGCTGAAAGCAGCCACAGCCTAGGACAGACCTCAGTCTCAGGAGGCACAGGACTGTCCGAGATACAGAATAAAGGGGAAGCCAAGTGGGAAGAGACGGACACTAGACACTCCTGTCCGAGTGGGGACAGAAGACAGGATGTCCCTCACCCGCTCGAAGGAACAGAAATGTGAGCCTAGAATTTTCAGGGTTCACTCACTGGCAATTCGGTTGAGAAACAGCTGCTATGATGGTGATGCACTAGGAAGGGGAAAGGCGAGTGTTGCTCTGGTACAATAAGGTTCTGGACAATGTGGGAATAAAAGACAGGAACAGCCCTGGATCTATGAAAACTGAGCCAAGAGGTTTGCTGTAGCCACTGTTTCCTGTGTGCTGTTTGCAGCATCAAATTGCCAGCATATCAACAGCGGCACTGCTCTGTGCACCTCACCTTATCATCACTCATAAGATGGTGATCATGTTCTGAGCACCTGTGGGGCACCAGACTCCCAGACCAGATACTTTCCAGACTTTGTGAGCAGAGGAATGTTTCATGCAGCAAAAGGGTCCTCAAGGAGCTGACCGTGGGGTGGGCAGGGAGCCAGACTGGAGACCATGGTGAAACAAGTGTGATGAGAGCCTTGGCCTCAGGAGCCAGTAGAGGCTGGGATCAGAGGGTCAGGAATGGGCTTACCTGGGGGTGGCATAGCATATAATATTGTCCACATTTGCAGACATGGGAACCGAGGATCAGAGAGGGTCAGCATCTTACTGAAGGTCCCATTGCTTGGTAGTGGTGCTGACAATTTTTCATCTGTGTGGGTTAAAATGTGAAGGTTTCTGCACTACTCATTATACCACTCTCTCTCTCTCAATGTTGTCACCTATTTTATTTTATTTTATTTTATTTTCAGAATTATTTATTTATTTATTTTTATTTTTTTTTTCTTCCATTTATTTTTATTTGTTGGAGGCTAATTACTTTACAACATTGCAGTGGTTTTTGTCATACATTGAAATGAATTAGCCATGGATTTACATGTATTCCCCATCCCGGTCCCCCCTCCCACCTCCCTCTCCACCCCATCCCTCTGGGTCTTCCCAGTGCACCAGGCCTGAGCACTTGTCTCATGCATCCAACCTGGGCTGGTGATCTGTTTCACCCTAGATATACATGTTTCGATGCTGTTCTCTTGAAACATCCCGCCCTCGCCTTCTCCCACAGAGTCCACAAGTCTGTTCTATACACCTGAGTTTCTTTTTTCTTTTTTTGCATATAAGGTTATCGTTACCATCTTTCTAAATTCCATATATATGTGTTAGTATACTGTAATGGTCTTTATCTTTCTGGCTTACTTCGCTCTGTATAATGGGTTCCAGTTTCACCCATCTCATTAGAACTGATTCAAATGAATTCTTTTTAATGGCTGAGTAATATTCCATGGTGTATATGTACCACAGCTTCCTCATCCATTCGTCTGCTGATGGGCATCTAGGTTGCTTCCATGACCTGGCTATTATAAACAGTGCTGCGATGAACATTGGGGTGCACGTGTCTCTTTCGGATCTGGTTTCCTCAGTGTGTATGCCTAGAAGTGGTATTGCTGGGTCATATGGCAGATCTATTTCCAGCTTTTTAAGGAATCTCCACACTGTTTTCCATAGTGGCTGTACTAATTTGCATTCCCACCAACAGTGTAAAAGGGTTCCCTTTTCTCCACACCCTCTCCAGCATTTATTGCTTGTAGACTTTTGGATAGCAGCCATCCTGACTGGTGTATAATGGTACCTCATTGTGGTTTTGATTTGCATTTCTCTGATAATGAGTGATGTTGAGCATCTTTTCATGTGTTTTTTTGCCATCCGTATGTCTTCCTTGGAGAAATGTCTGTTTAGTTCTTTGGCCCATTTTTTGATTGGGTCATTTATTTTTCTGGAGTTGAGCTGGAGGAGTTGCTTGTATATATTTGAGATTAATCCTTTGTCTGTTGCTTCATTTGCTATTATTTTCTCCCAATCTCAGGGCTGTCTTTTCACCTTACTTATAGTATCCTTTGTTGTGCAAAAGCTTTTAAGTTTCATTAGGTCCCATTTGTTTATTTTTTCTTTTGTTTCTAAAATTCTGGGGTGTGGGTCATAGAGGATCCTGCTGTGATTTATGTCGGAGAGTGTTTTGCCTATGTTCTCCTCTAGGAGTTTGATAGTTTCTGGTCTTACATTTAGATCTTTAATCCATTTTGAGTTTATTTTTGTGTATGGTGTTAGAAAGTGTTCTAGTTTCATTCTTTTACAGGTGGTTGACCAGTTTTCCCAGCACCACTTGTTAAAGAGGTTGTCTTTTTTCCATTGTATATCCTTGCCTCCTTTGTCGAAGATAAGGTGACCATAGGTTCGTGGATTTATCTCTGGGCTTTCTATTCTGTTCCATTGATCTATATTTCTGTCTTTGTGTGCCAGTACCATACTGTCTTGATGACTGTGGCTTTGTAGTAGAGTCTGAAGTCAGGCAGGTTGATTCCTCCAGTTCCATTCTTCTTTCTCAAGATTACTTTGGCTATTCGAGGTTTTTTGTATTTCCATACAAACTGTGAAATTATTTGTTCTAGTTCTGTGAAAAATACCGTTGGTAGTTTGATAGGGATTGCATTGAATCTATAGATTGCTTTGGGTAGAATAGCCATTTTGGTTGTCACCTATTTTAGCTCACAATCACCACATTACACATTCCCTTGGCTCTGTGTCCTCATTTATTAGATAAATAATCTGCTGAGCAAAGTATAGATTTCCTTTTGGCACATCCAGTCTGTCCACTTTATAAACAAAATTTCCTTGCAGGGCACATTGGCCCCACCCAAACTGATGGTTTACACTGAGTCTGTACAGCACCCATATGCAGAGTAAAGAAAATGGATCACTGAGATCTGTAGTTTTACTTACCTATTTCACACAATCTCAAGCATAATTTGAAATGTAGCCAATATTCAATTAAAAACAGTAAAACCACCTCTTTCCTAAAATGACCACTCATGAAAGACTTCATTCAATGTCAGAACTTTCTAGACAGGAGACTACACCCCTTGCATAGGGAGTTGTGGAAATTCATTTCCTTAAGATATGGAAATTCATTTCTTTAAAATACATTTTCACCATTGCTGGTTCCCTGAGAGACTTAAGCCAGCAAAGCCGCTTCACTTTTCTGATTCTGACAAACAATCAAGCAATGCAACCCTAACACACAGGTGCATAGACGTATGTAATACACCCAATAGAGGTATGTCAAATATAAGGCAATTGTATTGGACATACAGGGGCTTCCCTGGTGGCTCAGTGGTAAAGAATTCTCCTGCTAATGCAGGAGACTGGGGTTTGATCCCTGGGTCAGGAAGATCCCATGCAAAAGGATTCTGGCCTGGGAAATCCCATGGACAGAGAAACCTGGTGGGCTACAGTCCATGGGATCACAAAAGAATGGGACACGACTTGGGGACTAATCAACCACAGTCGAAATACAGATGGAAACCCCTAACTAATCATATATCCAAATTTCTGACCACAGCAGAGGTCTACTGTCCAGGATCAGCTGTACTCCAGGAAACCAGACAATCAAAGATACCTTCCTTTTTAAATTACTATACACTGCTACTGGACGATTCAGGAGATAAAAGTTTTCAAAAGCGTTGCACACCAACGCAGTACTCAAGAAGCCTATTAAAAGTATGTACTTATTCCTATGTCACATCAAGGTCTAACTCACACATTCTTGAGAAAGAACACCTGTGATGATTTTAATATGGGAAACGCATTTCCCCTGAAAATACTTCATTATTTTGTCTCACATTGTGATGTGGGACAGGAGGTGTGGAGGAAGAAAAGAGCCTACTTCTGAAACTGGTGAACACCGATTTGAGCCCAGTTATCCTGGTCATCGACTGATGTCCATAGGATGTTTTAATATTGTTTTAAAAATGCCAATCAGCAAGGAGAGAAAGAGAAACAAGTCACATACGCTCTGTCCATACTGTTCATGGGGTTCTCAAGTACGTCAAGGCTGCATATTGTCACCCTGCTTATTTAACTTATATGCAGAGTGCATCATGCGAAATGCTGGGCTGGATGAAGCACAAGCTGGAATCAAGATTGCTGGGAGAAATATCAATATCCCCCAATATGCAGATGACACCACCCTTGTGGCAGAAAGCGAAGAAGAACTAAACAGCCTCTTGATGAAAGTGAAAGAGGAGAGTGAAAAAGTTGGCTTAAAACAACATTCAGAAAACTAGGATCATGGCATGGGGTCCCATCACTTCATGGCAAATAGATGGGGAAACAATGGAAACTGTGAGAGACTATTTTTTGGACTTCAAAACCACTGCATATGGTGACTGCAGCCATGAAAATAAAGATGCTTTCTCCTCAGAAGAAAAGCAATGACCAACTTAGACCACATATTAAAAACCAGAGACATTACTTTACCAACAAAAGTCCCTCTAGTAAAAGATTTGGGTTTTCCAGTAGTCATGTATGGATGTGAGAGGTGGACTATGAAGAAAGCTGAGTTCCGAAGAACTGCTGCTTTTGAAATGTGGTGTTGTAGAAGACTCTTGAGAGCCCCTTGGACTTCAGGGAGATCCAACCAGTCCATTCTAGAACAAATCAGTCCTGAATATTCATTGGAAGGACGGATGCTGAAGCTAAAACTGCAATACTTTGGCCACCTGATGAGA
The DNA here is from genome assembly GCF_023699985.2 of Odocoileus virginianus. Lineage (NCBI taxonomy): Eukaryota > Metazoa > Chordata > Mammalia > Artiodactyla > Cervidae > Odocoileus > Odocoileus virginianus. Next base: position 16,722 of record NW_027224314.1, on the reverse strand, counting down.
AGAACTGGCTCATTGGAAAAGACCCTGATGCTGGGAAAGACTGAAGGTGGGAGGAGAAGGGGACAACAGAGGATGAGATGGTTGGATGGCAGCACCTACTCAGTGGACATGAGTTTGAGTAGGATGCGCGAGTTGGTGATGGCCAGGGAAGCCTGGCCTGCTACAGTCCATGGGGCCGCAGAGTCGGACACAACTGAGCGACTGAACTAACTGAAGACTGTCCAACCGCCATCTGAGTGAAGAGGTGGGGCATCTGCGGAAAATAACTGTTCTGAGAGAACACGGATCCCACTTGGCTAAAGAGGATTCTGGTCCTGTGACACGAAAGCACACCTGGTGGGCCCTAGAGAGAGAGATGTCTCCCTCTGCGTCTGTCCCTCTCTCTATCCCTGGCTCTCACACGTTCTTTCTCAGGATCAGGTTCTCAAGAGCAGGACGCCATTCAGTGTCTCCCATCCTCAGCCCATGCGAGAAGCTGGGAGTGGGTGGGGGTCGGCCTCCCATCCTTAGTGTGTGTGCAATAGAATGGGAAGGACCACCGAGAGGAGGCCTCCAGCGTCCTATAGAGCCCACCTGGCCTTCAGCGGGGAGGAGTCTGCGGGCCTGGTTAATGTCACAAAGATGGGACATTTACCCCTCCCCTCCTTATAGAAGGGCCTTCCCGCGTATTCCCTGCGTTGTTGTGGATTGAGAGGGAACCTGGAATGGCCTGAAGAAAAGTAGGTCCCCCCCCCCACAGGGACGGCGGCAGTAGGGCGGGGGGATTCGCAGAAGAGGAGTTAGTGCCCGGCCCTCTCCACCGCTTGCCCAGAGCGCATCTCCCAGCAGCTTGGAGGCTAGGAGGGACCATCGCTGCCAGAGTGGCAGGAAGAGTTTCCTTCCACACAGATGAGAGCTGGTGATGGTCGGCTCTTGGGGTTGGAAGGCGGGGGCTTCTCCCTGATTGCCTGGTAATTTGTGTCGTCGCCTGTCAAGGTGAGGAGCAGCTCCTGTTAGTTGAACGTTTTTCTACCAATTGTTACTAGTAACACCCTAGGAAAGAGTAAAAGCAAGCTAATAGAGACACTGACTGTATTTCTACTGATTGCAATTGGGAGATCACCACAGACCTGATGATCAGACTGTCAGCAAGGTGGTTTTGCATTGTACTTCATTCCACAGAGAGTAGTAGAGAAGTTCCAGTGGGGAGCTTTGCAGGTGGGAAAACATTTAGGGGGAATCTCGTCGACAAAAGAGGAAATGATTATCTTTGTGACTAGCTCGTTTCAGGAGAAGTGACTTTTAATCTCCGTTCCTAGTCATGAGACAGAAAACAAGGAGTTGGATGGTCTGTGTCTGCCCTTTAATGACAAGGAGGAAGGTCTGTACTTGAGCTTGTAGTAGGTAAACCCAGGAGTCACTGGATGCTTTGGACGAGTCTTACCGAAGTCTGACAGGGAAGGGTGGTGCTTTGCATTAAATCATTTTGGGGACACGAAAGTCTGCAGAGATTTCTTTACCGTGCTTTTTTTAACAGCTCAGTTGAAGTTGAACGTTGTCAGCACGGTAAATATGAACATCTTTCATGCCAGTCCCAGTAGATAAGTATCAAAGCAGAGAGGTTCAAACAGCCCCCACCTTTTAAACTTGGATTATAATTGCTTTCAATATAAGTTTTGCTGTAGGACAAGGGTGAATCAGCTGTAAATATATACATAGATCCCCTCCCTCTTGAACCTCTCTTCCACCCCCCAAGACACCCCTCTAGGTCATTACCGAGCACCAAACTAAGCTTCCTGTGCTATACAGAAGCTTGCCACTAGCTATCTATTTCACACATGGGAATCTGTATCTTGCAGTGCTACTCTCTGAATTCTATCCATCCTCTCCTTGCCTGCTGTGTCCATAATTCTCTTTTCCATGTCTGAGACTCTAATCTTGCCCTGCAAATAGGTTCATCAGTACCGTTTTTCTAAATTTCACATACATGTGTTGATGTATGATTTTTTTCCTTTTTCTGATTTATTTCACCCTGTATAATAGGCTCTATGTCATCCAATTCACTAGAATTGACTCAAATTCATTCCCTTTTATAACTGATTAATATTCCATTGTATACATGCGCCACAACATCTTTATCCATTCATTGACAGACATCTACATTTCTGCCATGTCGTGGATATTGTAGATAGTGGTGCAAGGAACATTTGGGTACATGTGTCTTTCTGAATTATAGTTTTCCCAGGGCGTATGCCGAATAGTCTGATTTCTGTGTCCTATGGTAGTTTTACGGGCTTCCCTGGTAGCTCAGCTAGTATGGAATCCATGTGCAGTGTGGGAGAACCCAGTTCAAATCCTGGGTGGGGAAGATCCCCTGGAGAAGGGATAGTCTAGCCACTCCAGTATTTATGGGCTTCCCTGGTGGCTCAGACAATAACAGATCCGCCTGCAATGCGGGAGACCGGCTTTGATCCCTGGGTTGGGAAGACACCCTGGAGGAGGGCATGGCAACCCACCTCAGTATTCTTGCCTGGGGAATCCCCATGGGCAGAGTCGCCTGGTGGGCCTAAGCCCATGGGGTTGCAAAGAATCGGACACAACTGAGCAAGTAAGCACAGCACAGCACGTGGTGGTTTTATTCCCAGTTTTTAAAGACATCTCCACACTGTTCTCCATAGTGGCTCTATCAGTTTTCCTTCTCACAAACAGTATAGGAGGATTCCCTTTTCTCCACATCCACTCCAACATTGTGTGTAGACTTCCGATGCTGACCATTCTGACTGCTGTGACAAGATACCTAATTGTGGTTCTGTTTGCATTTTTCTCCTGATGAGCGAGGTTGAGCATCTTTTCATGTTTTATTCACAGGTTCCGTTTTGACTCTGGAAGTAATCGACACTTGAACATCACTGTATAAATCTCCAACTTTTTTTTCTTGGTAATCTAAATGAAGGCAGCAAAAAGGATAAAAAATTATCGCAGAATAGGATCATCATCCTCTTCAGTTGAGGAAACTGAGTCACAGAGAGTGCAAGTAACCTACCCAAGGTCACAGAAGGAATAAGTGGTGGGACCTTGATTCAAATCTAGGTATCTGTGGCTTCATCACCTCCCAGCCCGGCACCACACAGTGATGGTTTCCAGATCCACACAACAGGTTGAGCACTCTCTTCCTGACTACAGACTTCCCTGGTCAACTGACGGGTCTGCAGGGAGATTGCACTCATCAAGTGCTAGGCACCTTCTGGGGCACCAGAGACGCCTTCACAGGGAAGAGAAGTGTGAGACACACTGGGTCCCCCAGGCCTCTACCCACCCCCTGGAGGGAGCGAGGAGCTGCAGGAGAAGACTGGAGGTTCCAAAGGGGGCTGTTTCTCTGAGACACAGGCTGATGCACTGCCGTTCTGCATGCATGTGACAGGTAACACTTGTTCCTTTGAGCTTATTTTTCTTTACAGTTGACAATACATACCACATGGTGAAACTACACAAAGCAGATATGTAAGACCAAGCAGATATATGGATAAGGAGATACATTCCCATTTTACTGACGGAGTACCTGACAGGAAGACAGCACTTCTCTGTAAAAGGAGAACATTCTCCTGGACTAAAGCAATGAAACAGGAAACGTAGAGTCTTCTTCATAGTTATCTGTCTCATTCTCCCTATCACAGATGAGGCATCATGGGCATAGAGAAGTTAGGTCAGCTCCCCCAAGTCGTTCTGATAGTACGAGTTTGAGTCCCACAGGCAAGGACTATTCAGCATGTCTAAACTGCGCCCATCTCCCCAACTCCCCGCACGGCTGCACCTCCTTTACTGTTACCTGACTCAGTGCAAGGCAGCTTTCTCCCCAGCTGCTTAGGCCAGAGATGCTTAAAGCCATCCTTGCCTGCTGCCTCTCTCTCACCACACTCTCAGTCATCAAGCCTCACCTCTCTGCCCCCTCAGTCTAAGAAAGATTCTCTTCCATCTCTCCATTAGCAGAGTGAGATCCCTAGGCCAGGTCACTCTCGTCTCGCTCCTTGACAAGCACCAGCAATCCTGATGCTTTCCAACACAAGGTCTGTCCTGCTGCCTGAGGAACGGAAGCTTTCCTCAGTGCAATCTGGGCATGCCACCCCTGCTCAAAACTCTGCAGGGCTGCCTACTACTCTTAGGATACTGTCCAGCCTCCTGGACTAGGCGCAACAGGTCTGGTCTGCCCCCAGATGCCTGATCTTCACCAGACCCCCTCCTTCTGCTCCATGCCACACTTGATATTCCAGCCACCCAGACCTCTCTCTGGTCATCAGATGGCCAGGGAGCCCACACTCATACTCCCGAGCCCAACCCCCCGCCCATTCTCGCCCCTCCCCACCCACCGATTTCACAATCTCACACCTGCCTTTGCCTCCATCTTCACATGCCCTTCCTCCCTCCTCATCTGTCTGATTCCTTCTTAGGTTCAGCTGTCAGGCTGGGTAGAGCAAGTTCCATTTTTCCTGGGGAGTACCTGGGTGAAAAGTCACAGTTAACAGATTTGATATCTTTAATGGAAGATGGTGGAGATTTCACTATGTATCCCTGCTGCATGATGAGCCGACGAGAAATTCAAATGATGGCAGAGTTTGCCTGGGAAAGGCTTCCTTCCTAAGAATAGGAAACAGACAGAAAAGCTCTCCTCTTGCTTTATATGGGCCCATTTGAATGTGGCCTTTGGAATTTGGAATTTGGAATTTGGTCACAGTGTCGGAAGCATAAAGGGATCCAGGGTGACCACCTGCTTCACAGTGAGGAGGGATAAGCCGAACCATGGACATTTCAAAATGTCACTTTACGGTGTCAGTGACCCAGTACACGGATCAGGACTTGAACTGCCCCGCCCATGCACTATGTTTTGCTGAGATTTTCACTATTTTTCACTCTACAGTCTGAGTTCCTGTTAGGACAAGATGAAGTATATTAACACGTCCGCCCTATGCAGGGGTTTGATTTACGGGTCCCTGTGGTCATCAGGCAGGCAAGGATGAGCTGCCAGCTCAGTCTGGGGACCCTCCTAGGGAATGTCACAGCACCTTCTTGGAACTCCTCAGGTGTCTCCACCCGGTGCCATCAACCCGCGGAGGGAACTGCCAGTCCCTGTGATGGCCAGCGGAGGGAGAGACCCCACTGCTGCTTCTACCTGCTACAGATTCACCTGTGATGACTGACGTCATTCACTATAACTCCTCTGAGCAGAACACACCTAAATATGAAAGTGTGAAATGAAGTGTGTGCCTGTGGTATGTAAAGCCAATTAAGTACTTGGACACAGCCCCAATTCCACCACTCCCACTGCCACCCCAGCCAGAGGATGAAGTAGACTCTCTAGGGCTCTGGCATGCCTCCTGCCCCACTGACGTGTCCGTAACACAGGGCACGGTGGAAATGACTCACCTGGAGTCGACTTATGGAGCTTGTGGGAGCCGGGCATGTGGGGTTTTATTCCCCACAGACACAGAGCACTAAGGATGAACCCCAGCCTTCTCACAGACAAAGAAGCAAGCTGAAAGAGCTTAGGTGGCTGATGCAGTAAAAGCTGGATCTGGGAGTCACGCCCTCGTTCCTCTTGAGTGCAGAGCCAGTCTTCTCGGCAGTGACCACAACACGCGTGGCTTGTGTTTCAGTTATCGAGATGCAGATGTTGTTCCATGAGAGGAGAGCCACTGTCATCCTAGTCTCCTGTCCACTTGTGAAACGCAGGTAACCAGTAGGGCAAAGCCACCCTGAAAGGACCTAAGCCCCTTTGTGTGTGCGCCTTAGGAGGAGCTGCCTGGCAGCCAAGAAACTGGAGTCCACTGGTAGGAAAGGGTTGATCCAGAGGCAACACCAAGAAGGACTTTAAGTTCCCCTGCGGGGAGACAGGAACTGGGAGGCACGCCAAAGCACAAGACGTGTCTTTCGTGGCTGCAGACAGCACTGGAGACGACCCAGGCGCCATGGTGGTCTGGAGACAATTGGAATGGAAGTCTGTCTGGCTCCACCTGTGTCCGGGTCCGTGCTCTTCTGCTCGTGTGTGTGTAAACTGTGGAAGGTCAAAGTGCCACCTCGAGAAACCCGCCCCGCCCCCAGGAGAATGTGTCCTGACCAGGAACCCACACCGCATCCCAGCCCTGGATATATGACAGGGTCAGATACTCTCTTCTGTGTTCCCAGAGTTCTATAATTTACATCCTGCCGTTGCTTTTCTCACACAGCATGTGGCAGTCCTGTGCTTGCTGGTGACAGTCCCCATCATCCATAACCAATCCGATCGCAGTAGGAGGAGACATAGAGTCTCGTCCCTGCTTAGAGCTGCTTCCTCAATGAATGAAGGACCGGGACTCAAGGGAAATACTCAGTCAATAAAGCGTAGCTCTTCGTGGGCAAGGTTACCTTTGTGTTAATAATGACACAGGAGAATGGAGTAAGCAGGACATCTGTGGAATCAGATTCTTTTCCCTTTGGGGGCGGGGGAAGGCTGCATGTTGTATATGACCCCCAGTTCTGGAAACTCCTGATCAAAGAGGCAGCAAGGTTCATTTCACACGTGTGGGTCACTCTGTTGCCCCATCAGCCATAGTTGTAGCCCCAGAGTGGAACTGGGGTCAAGATCCTGAGAGCACCGGTCAGGTCACTGAACGTTTCCCAAGGACCAAGTGGCAGTGTAGGCCCCGCAACTGTGTCCAGACGATGGACTGTTGACTGAACTCAGGCTGCTAGTGGAGTCCGTGACACTGTGCCCGGGGCACAGGCGTCTATGGAGTCCGGGACACAAGCGCAGGCAAAGGGCCTGTCGAGTCCAGGGGAGGCCGTCAGCCTCACTCGGAGCTGCCCCTCGTGCGTCCTCCTCACTCCTTGCCTGCCCCACCTCAGCTGTCTCTGCTGTCTCCCCCTGTCCTGCCTCTGCCTCCCTCACAGGCCTGGCACAGTCACGTCCATCAGCACCTCTGACCCCTGCTTGTCCCTGTCGGTTCGCTGACAGAGCAGACGCTGACCCAGTGCCTCAAGATCTAGTCCCCGCTTTCTGTTCAGCTCTCACTCCCTGCTCCCAGCTGCCCTGGCCTCCTGGCAGTATCTGCCCCCAGCATTTATCCCCACTGTTCGCTCTTCTGCAGTATCCTGACCCCAGATGTCTGCTTTGCTAACTCCTTTCCCCCTTCAAGTCTTTGTTAAAATGTCAGCTCCTCAATGAAGCCCACCCTGGTGGCTCTGTTCAATACTGTGACTTGCAGCTTTCCCCTTGCTGCCCACATGCCAGTCCCTTATAGGACTTACATTTATCTGATCACAGCACCACCACCTTCTAACACACTGTAGACTGCCCTGGGTTGTTATGAGGGGGGTTTACTGGGTGTCTCCTACCCCTATCCCTTCCCCTTCGGGGAGAGTCAAGTCCAGCACAGGGATTTCTGTGGGCTGGCCACTTGTATCGGGCATGGGGAGCCAAGAAAAGCCTCGTTGAATACTTGCTGCCTGAAGCAATGTGCCTGCCTCTCTGCTAGACTGTGAGACCCCTGAGGGTCCTGTTCTTCTCGTCCTGGGGGCAGGCCCTCCCTCCACGCAGGGAGAGAGCCTCAAGTTGCGGCTGCCTCAGTTTTAGCCACACTTCCAGCCCAGCAGTTCCGTGACCTGGGACTCAGGAGTCACCCGGCTTCACTTCAAACTGTAAACACCTGTTTTTAAAGGAATGTAGGTATTTTCAATGTTTAGCCTTTCCTCTGGGCCTCAAAGTATTTTGCACCCACATTGAGTATGAATTGTTGCAGCTTCTGAAACACAAGTTCACAATTTTTGATGAATTTGGTTGTGCCAATGTGAAACAACATGAAACATACTGGAGTGTGAAGTCAAGTGGGCCTTAGGAAGCATTGCTATGAACAAAGCTGGTGGAGTTGATGGAATCCCAGCTATTTCAAAAGCTAAAAGATGATGCTGTTAAAGTGCTGCACTCAGTATGCCAACAAATTGGGAAAACTCCGCAGTGGCCACAGGACTGGAAAAAGTCAGTTTTCATTCCAAACCCAAAGAAGGGCGATGCCAAGAATGTTCAAACTACTCCACAACTCCACCCATTTCAGATGCTAGCGAGGTCATTCTCAAAATCCATCAAGCTAGGATTCAACAGTATGTGAACGGAGAAGTACCAGATGTACAACGTGCATGTAGAAAAGGCAGAGAAACCAGAGATCCCACTGCCAACATCCGTTGGATCATAGAAAAAGCAAGGGAATTCCGGAAAACATCTATTTCTGCTTTATTGACTATGCCAAACCATTTGACTGTGTGGATCACAATAAACTGTGGAAAATTCTGAAAGAGACGGGAATACCAGACCACCTGACCTGCCTCTTGAGAAACCTGTATGCAGGTCAGGAAGCAACAGTTAGAACTGGCCATGGAACAACAGACTGGTTCAAATAGGAAAAGGAGTACGTCAAGGCTGTATATTGTCACCCTGCTTATTTACCTCATATGCAGAGTACATCATGAAAAACGCTGGGCTGGAAGAAGCACAAGCTGGAATCAAGATTGCTGGGAGAAATATAAAAAACCTCAGATATGCAGATGACACCACCCTTATGGCAGAAAGTGAAGAACTAAAGAGCCTCTTGATGAAAGTGAAAGAGGAGAGTGAAAAAGTTGGCTTAAAGCTCAACATTCAGAAAACTAAGATCATGGCATCTGGGCCCATCACTTCATGGCAAATAGATGGGGACACAGTGGAAACTGTGGCCGATTTTATTTTTTTCGGGGGGGAGCTCCAAAATGACTGTAGATGGTGACTGCAGCCATGAAACTAACAGACGCTTACTCCTTGGAAGGAAAGTTTTGACCAAACTAGACAGCATATTAAAAAGCAGAGACATTACTTTGTCGACAAAAGTCCATCTAGGCAAGTCCATGGTTTTTCCAGTAGTCATGTGTGGATATGAGAGTTGGACTATAAAGAAAGCTGGGTGACAAAGAATTGATACTTTTGAGCTGTGGTGTTGAAGAAAACTCTTGGGAGTCCCTTGGACTGCAAGGAGATCCAACCCGTCCATCCTAAAGGAAATCATTCCTGGGTGTTCATTGGAAGGACTGATGTTGAAGCTGAAACTCCAATATTTTGGCCACCTGGTGTGAAAAGCTGACCCTTTTGAAAGGACCCTGATGTTGGAAAAGATTGAGGGCAGGGGGAGAAGGGGTCGACAGAGGATAATATGGTTGGATGAGATCAACGACTCAATGGACATGAGTTTGGGTAAACTCTGGGAGTTGGTGATGGACAGGGAGGCCTGGCGTGCTGCGGTTCATGGGGTCGCAAAGTGTCAGACATGACTGAGTGACTGAACTGAAGTGAACAGAAAGCCTTTCACTGTGTGGATCACAACAAACTGTGGAAAATTCTTCAAGAGATGGGACGACCAGACCACCTTACCTGCTTCCTGAGAAAGCTGTATGCAGGTCAAGAAGCATCAGCTAGGACTGGACATGGAACAACAGACTGATTCAAGCTTCAGAAAAGAGCACGTAAAGGCTGTATATTGTCACCCTTCTTATTTAACTTACATGCAGAGTACATCAAGTAAAATTCTGGGCTGGATGAAACTCAATCTGGAATCAAGGTTGCTTTTAGAAATATCAATAACTTCAGATGCACAGAGGACACCACCCTTATGGCAGAAATCAAAGAGGATCTAAAGAGCCTCTCAATGCAGGTGAAAGAGGAGAGTAAAAATGCTGTCTTAAAACTCAGCATTCAAAAAGGAAGATCATGATATCTGGTTCCGTCACTTCATGGCAAATAGATGAAGAAAAAATTCAAACACTGGCAGGCTTTATTTTCTCGGGCTCCAAAGCCACTGCAGGTTGTGACTGTAGCCATGAAATTGATAGACACTTGCTCCTTGGAAGAATAGCTATGACAAACCGAGACAGCATGTTAAAAAGCAGAGACATTACGTTGCCGACAAAAGTCCCTATCATCAAAGCTACGGTTTATCCAGTAGTCCTGTATGGATGGGAGAGTTGGACCTAAGGAAGGCTGAGTGCCAAAGAATTGAACCTTTGAAACCATGATGCTGGAGAAGCCTCTTGAGAGTCCCTTGGACAGCAAGGAGATCAAATAAGTCAATCCTAAAGAAAATCAACCATCAACATCCATTGGAAGGACTGATGCTGAAGCTGAAACTCCAATATTTTGGCTTCATGATGTGAAGAGCCGACTCATCGGAAAAGACCCTGATGCTGGGAAAGATTGAGGGCAGGAGGAAAGGGAGCGACAGAGGATGAGATGGTTGGATGGCATCATTGACTCAATGGACATGAGTTTGAGCAAACTCCGGGATATAGTGAAGGACAGGGAAGCCTGGCGTGCTGCAGTCCACGAGGGTTGCAAAGAGTCGGACACGACTGAGCTACTGAACAACAACAATGTGAAATATTTCCATCCCTGATAGCTCAGCTGTCAAAGAATCTGCCTGCAATGCGGGAGACCTGGGTCCAATCCTTGGGTTGGGAAGATTCTCCTGGAGAAGTGAAAGGCTAGGGAAGGGAAAACAAGGGACCTCACACGATGGGTGACAAAACCCAAATATCAATGATACACTCGACCAGATATGGACCAAGGAAATAGCAGCTGGCAGACCTCAGTTCACTGGACACCCAACACCAAACAATCCACCAAACTGAAACTCTAGAGACTCAACAAGTGAGATGAAATTTGAATACAGGCCGACATGCATTTTAGCAACTTCCTAAGCGGCCATGGAGAAACCCGACAGCACAGAGACCTCACACCCTGCACACAGAAGTCGCAATCACACAGCTCACACCATAGGACACAGTGACACCAACTGCACAGAGCACTGCTATGGTGAACGCTTACAGCTCTTTCACGATGTTTCATGCAGCCACCACAAAGACACCTCAGACCATGGTACCCCGCATCCTCCAAACTCCAAAGTTCATAGCCCAAGACACAGTAAACCCCTCAAGGTCCCAGCACCCTCAATCCCTGGCTCACAGCCTTATCTCCAGGTCAGAGATGGCACACTCAGGGTGCAGTGCCACCGAAGGGTCAGATACTTCCCATGCTTTGACAAATACGCTCTGTGATGTCACAACCAAGGGTATGGACACCTAGGGTATTCACGTCCCTGAAATCCCTACGTGGATCATTCCTAGTTGTGCACTTGAAGCTCTTCTAGGGAACTGGACATAAGGAGTCCAGCCTCCTGCCTAGACCTCCCACCCTACAAATGGTGCCAAGATGCCAGTAAAGGCACATTCACTCCCCTGCCCCACTGAGGCCAGTGTGAACTGCTAAAACACCTTTGCAGGGGTCTGTGGCAGCACTCATCTGAATTTACATTCCATCCTGCCCTCACCCTCAGCAGCATTTGCCTTCATGAAAGAGGGACTTGTGTTCGTCCTATTCTGTGATGCCTCCTTGGCGTTTAGAACAGTGTCAGGCACATGCACATAGTAGGTACTCCAGATATGTCTGTTTAGCCAAGGAAGGCATTGATCCAGCAGTCTCACTGCTATGAATGTGCATTAAGGAAATATTCCCACATGCTCAGAGATGTGTGTACAATGACAGCAAATTTGTAAAGGAAACTCTAGTGCCCACTGATAATCAGTTACCATTTACTTAAATTTTCATTAATTTCTTTCAACTGGTATTGTCATGTTCAATGTACAAATCTTACACCTCCTTGGTTAAACCAATTCCTAAGTTCTTTTTATTCTAACTGGAATTTTCTTACTTATTAGGAGTATTCACCACTAGTATAGAAATACAGTTCAGTTTTGTATACTGAAGCTGGTGATGATTTCACGGGTGTGTACACAGCTTTTTACATGTCATACACACCACAGTAAAGTGGCTTAAGAAAATAGAAATGAAAGCAAAGTAAAGGAATGCCCAAATTAAAAAAAACAACTCAGGGTACGTGTTGGTAGAAATGGCTTACAAGTAAAACTACAGAACGTTCTTCAGGCTGCAATAAGTGAATTCAGATGTTAATCAGAATCCATGTGAAAAAGCAAAGAGCACAGGTAAAGGTAATTATATGAACAAAAATTCTTTATGGATACATAGTTCACTCCTTTCTTCCTGTGTTTAAAAAGCAACTGTCTAAAACAATACCACATAAATTATTGTTGTGAAAGAGGTAGTAGCCCAGAAATGTCTGACTCTCGGTAACCCCATTACTGTAGCCTGCCAGGCTCCTCTGTCCATGGGATTCTCCAGGGCAAGAATACTGGAGTGGTTAGCCATTCCCTTCTCCAGGGGATCTTCCTGACCCAGGGACTGAACCCGGGTCTCCTGCATTGCAGGCAGATTCTTTACTGTCTGAGCCACCAGAGAATCCCAATTATTGTTGGGCCAATGACACATGGAATGTAATATATACGCTGTAACAGCACACAGGAGGTGGTTGGGAGCAAAGCTGTATTAAGTAAGGAAACAAGTCTGGATGGAGTCAAATCCATAGAAACATATGCAAAGAATCAGAAATCATGACAAAGAATGTGAATATAACAGAAGCTATAGATACGTGATACCCTGCCGTATATCAGCTTTTCCTCACATATCATTGTATATAATAACAATCAGACTGTATTAATGGACTTACCCATTATAGATTTATTATATGTGTGACAATATGAGGAAAAGAGGGAAACCAGAATAAAGCGATATGGGAGTAATGTTTCTGTATCTCATTAGAATTTGTGTAAATTTCAAGCTGATTGTGATAAAGTAAGATGTTTACGGTGGCATACAGCTAAGGAAATAACTTAAAAGCAGTGGAGAAATCAGTAAAGAGTTTAAAATGCTTCATTAGAAAATATCCATTGAATGCAAAAGAAAGCAGTAAAATGAGGACCATAGAACAAAATGACATGAGACAGAAGTATATATTGGCAGATGTAAGACTGTATCAACACTGAATGTCAATAGATAAAATAATCCAACCAGAAGGCAGATATGGAGAGAACAGTTCAGAAAAGATCCATGTGCATGTTGTCTACAGAGGAGATAGTTTAGGTTCTAACCTACATGAATTACCATGTATGTGTGTGCGTGTGTGTGTGCAGTTGCTCAGTCGTGTTTATGTCTCTGGGGCCCCGTGGACTGTAACCTGCCAGGAGCCCTCTTCATGGAATTTTCCAGGCAAGAATACTGGAGCGGGTTGCTATTACCTACTCCAGGGGATCTTCCAGAGCAAGGGATCAGGCCTGAGTCTCCTGCATTGGCAGATGGGTTCTTTACCACTAGCGCCACCAGGGAAGCCTTATATGACCCAGCAATTCTACTCCTAGACAACTTTCCCAAGAGAAATGAAAACATGCTCACACAAACACCTGTACTCAAATATTCCACACATGTATTCCTAACAGCCAAACCTAAAACAATCCAACTGTTCAACAACTGGTATACACATGAGAGAAAAACCAAAGAGTATACAAGTATACAAAGGAACACTATACGGTAATAATAATAAAAACCTCAATACTTTTTTTGAAAGGAAAAGGAAATTTTAAGTATTTAAATACTGGTTATTGTATCCATGTAGACCATGAGCTCCAAAACATAAAAATCGTATTTTGGATTTCTGGCCAACTTCCAGTATTCCCCATGACATCTTTGTACTCTTCTGACAGGACACAGAAACTTAGTCTAAACCATGTTTACAATTCCCTCTCCTTCACCTCAAGTCCAAATTCATGCTGAGTTCTGTCCATTTTACTTCGTAAATGTCTAATGCGTCTACTTTTTCCCATGTCCACCACATCTGCTCTAGCCCAAAGCCTCCCTCCATTTAATTGTCAACCCCCTTCTAACGGGTCTCTCACATCCACTCAGGGTGTCTGTCTCCCTCTTCCTGCCCTCTCCCTCCCTCTCTTACAGAACTGTCTATGATTTTGTAGATAAAGGCTACTCTTCTACAGAAGAACTTGAAGGCATGGTCTAGCCTCTGCCCACTTTGCTACCAACATCGAAAGGAGAGCTTCCTTTTCTTGTCTCTCTTATCAGGCTTCCTTCACACCATCCAGTTTCCTAAGCTTCTCCACTTACATTGTCCCCAATTTCTGAAGCCTCCTGGTTAGTAAACTCCTCCAAGCTAGGCTTCAACAGTATGTGAACCGAGAACTTCCAGATACACTTTGGTTTCGAGGAGGCAGAGCAACCAAAGATCAAATTGCCAACATCTCTTAGGTCATGGGGAAAGCAAAGGAATTCCAGAAAAACATCTACTTCTGTGTCATTGACTAGGCTAAGGCCTCTGACGGAGTGGATCACCACAAATACAGAAAATTCTTAAACAGAGGGCAGTACCAGACTACTCGACCTGTCTCCTGAGAAACCTGTATGGGGGTCAAGAAGCAACAGAACCAGAGTTTGAACAACTGACTGCTTTATAATTGGGAAAGGAGTATGACAAGGCTTTATATTGGCATGCTGCTTATTTAACTTATATGCAGAGTACATCATGCAAAATGCCAGACTGGAGTCATGATTGCTGGGAGAAATATCAAGAAGCTCAGATACACGGATACACAGATGATCCCACTCTAATGGCAGAAAGGGAAGAGCAACTAAAGAACCTTTTGATAAGGGTGGAAGACGAGAGTGAAAAAACTGTCTTAAAACTCAACATTGAGAAAACCAAGATCATGGCACCTGGTCCTATCACTTCATGGCAAATAGAAGGGGGGGAAGTGGAAGCAGTGACAGATTTCATTTTCTTGATCTCCAAAATCAGTGCAGATGGTGGTTTCAGCCATGAAATTAAAAGACACTTGCTCCTTGGTAGGAAAGCTATGACAAGCCTAGGTTGCACACATTCTCAGGCACTTCAGTAGTGTCTGGCTCTTTACGACCCCATGGACCAAGGCCTGCCAGGTCCCTCTGTCCAGGGGATTGTCCGGATGAGAATACCGGAGTGGGTTGCTATGCCCTCCTCCAGGACATCTTCCTGACCCAGGGATTGAACCCATGTCTCCTAAGTGTGCTGCATTAGAGACAGATTCTTCACCGCTGAGCCCCCGGGGAGGCCGATGACAAACCTAGACAACATATTAAAAAGCAGAGACATCACTTTGCTGACAAAGATCTGTAGAGTCACATCTACGGTTTTTGCAGTAGTGATGTACAGATGTGTGACTTGGATCATGAAGAAGGCTGAGTGCCAAAGAATTGATGCTTTCGAATTGTGGTGCTAGAGAAGAGCCTTGAGAATCCCTTGGACAGCAAGGAGAACAAACCCGCCAATCCTAAAGGAAATCAACTCTGACTATTCACTGGAAGGACTGATGCTGAAGCTGCAATACTTTGGCTACCTGGAGCGAATAGCTGACTCATTGGAAAAGACCCTGATGCCAAAAGATTGAAGGCAGGAGGAGAAGGGGGAGACAGAGGGTGAGATGGTTAGATAGCATCACCAACACAATGGACATTAATTTGATCAAACTCAGGGAGATAGTGTAGGACACAGGAGCCTGGCGTGCTGCAGGTCATGGGCTCGTTAATAGTCGGACACGACTGAGCGACTGAACAACAACGACCACCTCCACCTTTCCTTTGAGTTTCTCTAAGGTGCCACCGCCCCACTCTCAGCAGGGCTGAGAAGCTTTCTGTGTCTGTCAGTGGTGAAGGCTGAGACTTATGTCTTCACACACTCAGCGCCCCCTGCTTAGGTTGATGGCGGGTCCTTAGAATGCTCATCACTCCCTCCCAGAGCTCAGACCAGGGAGCCTTCTCACAACAGTCATGGAGCACCTACCCTGCTACAGAAATGGGAGTTGGGGCTGTGTACCCTTCTCAATGTGTTTTCTCCCTTTACATTCACTTCCACATTTCATCCTTGAGTCACCAAATCCAACTCTGCTCATCCCCACCTGGTTACTGTAACATCCTGCACCTGGATCTCTATCAGGCGGGTGCGTGTACCCCCCCGCACTATGTATTTTCTTTCCCCGTTCCCTTCAGAATCTGTAGACTCCCAGACATCACCCTCAAAAGGGCAGTGATGCGGGGGAGGTTGTGAGTCTCATCCACAGCCTGGGTCAAAGCACGACTGTGCTACATATAACCTCTTTCACTCTTACAATGAAACTTATCTTCCAGCTTTCCTCCTGCTTCTTGGCCACCCCACTCACTGTTTCCCCCCCCCCCTTACGTCCATTCCCTGTGTTTCTCCTTTGCACTTCTTTTCTGTTTATGTGTCTCTCTGGTCCACCAGTGTGATATTCCCATCATCCACCTCACATCACTGGTCTTGTTATTTCAAGCATTGCAGATAGGTCCTGAAACATGCTAGTAATCAATGTGTGTGTACTAAATGAAGGGGTATTTTTAGTGACTGACAGGAAAATCATCTCCTCCATGTAGCAGTCAGTATATAGGTGTCATATTTGTAGCACCAGACATAAAGCCTTGTGTCTTGTTCCAGACACTGTAGGGCTGTGGCTCTGTCTTGGTGGCCTGGTGACCTTGCATGTTCCCACTTAGGCTACGTAGGCAAGCCTAAACTGCAGGCTGACTTGAATCTTGGCAGAGAATCTACTGATTGCTCTTGCAGCACGGGGAGATAAGCAGCCTGATGAAGAGCTGCTATGAGGCCATTTCTCACCTGCCTCCTTTTCCAGCTGGAGGTGACACAAAGTTGCTCCTCATCCACCTCTGGTTTCGCTTGAACACAGGATGGTCTCCCTAGCCCCAGCTGAGAGTACAGGTGTGGACTA
>NW_027224313.1:27440-71643 GCF_023699985.2 Odocoileus virginianus | reverse complement strand
CAGGAATGAGTAACACCTCACATCTCAGAAATTATTTACAGATTAGTCATAAATAGCTGTTAATTGCAGAAGATTGCTCATTGAGAACAATGATTTTAAATTTTAAATATCTATCGAATACTTGAGTTACCATAAATTTGCCTACAGAAATTATCCTTGTAAGGCTTGCTTTTCTTATAAGTGCTCTTAAACTTTTTTCTCTAGTCATTGAGGATTAGCAAAAGGATAGGTTCATTTTAACATGAACATCACATTTTTTTCCCAGTGCACTGGCCACCATTGACATCAGTTGGAATTTTCCCTAAATCAACAGCAGCCTTACTTTTTGCTATATAGAGGAGTAAATGAAAAGAGAGCTCAGGTTTGTAGAGAAAAAAACTGTGAAAATTTTCACAATGTTACGATAAATTACATGCTACAAATCAACAAACCCACACCTTGAACTTAAGTATTCTATTGCAAAAACTCCTCTCCTGACACTAGAATGTAAAAGCTACAAGTCAATGAAAATTCACAAAATTAATGATATTGAAATTTGTTATTGTTGTTGTTATTCAGTCACTAAGTCGTGTCCAGCTTTTTGCCACCCCATTGACTGCAGCATGTTAGGCTTCCCTGTCCTTCACTATTTCCCAGACATTGCTCAGATTCATGTCCATTGAGTCAGTGAGGGTATCTAACCATCTCACCCTCTGCTGCCCCTTTATCCTTTTGCTTTCAATCTTTTCCGGAATCAGGGTATTTTCCAATGACTTGGCTCTTCACATTAGGTGGCCAAAGTATTGTAGCTTCATTCACCAACAGTCACTCCATTGAATATTCAGGGTTGATCTCCTTTAAGATTGACTGGTTTGATCTCCTTGCAGTCCAAGGAACTCTCAAGAGTCTTCTCCAGCACCATCATTTGAAAGCATGAATTCTTGGGTGCTCAGCATTTCTTATGGTCCAACCCTCACATTCATACATGACTACTGAAAAAAAAACTATAGCTTTGACTATATGGACCTTTTTGGTAAAGTTATATCTCTGCTTTTAAATATGCTTTCTAGGATTGTCATAGCTTTTCTTCCAAAGAGCAAGCATCTTTTGATTTCATGGCTGCAGTCATTGTCCTTAGTGATTTTGGAGCCCAAGAAAGAAAATCTGTCACTGCTTCCACTTTTTCCACTTCTATTTGCCATGAACTGATGGAACTGGATGCCATGATCTTAGTTTCTTAAATATTGAATTTTAAAGTCTAGTTTTTTCACTCTTTTCTTTCACCCTCATCAAGAGGCTCTTTAGTTCCTCTTCATTTTCTGCTATTAGAGTGGTATCATCTGTGTATTTGAGGTTGTTGATATTTTTCCAGGCAATCTTGATTACAGTTTGTGCACAATCCAGCCTGGCATTTCACATGATGTACTCTGCATAGAAGTGAAATAATCAGGGTGACAAAATATAGCCTTGATGTATTCCTTTCCCAATTTGGAACCAGTCCATTGTTCCATGTCTGGTTCTAACTGTTGCTTCTTGACCTGCATACAGGTTTCTCAAGAGACAGGTAAGGTGGTCTGGTATTCCCATCTCTTTAAGAATTTTCCACAGTTTGTTGTGATCCACACAGTCAAAGACTTTACCGTTGTCAATGAAGCAGATTTTGAAATAAACTGGTTCAATGATTTCTGCTACTGTTAGTTATGATGACAAAATAAAGACTTTATTGCTCTTTCATGGACTATACTAGTAGACTGACAAAATAGAACTTCTATTAAGGGAATATTAATGTAGATAAAATAAAAACATAATGTAAAAATCAGAATACACACACACACACACACACACACACACATATATATATATGTATGTATAGCTATATAGCTAGAGATCATCTTCACTTTTAAGCATGAACCAAATGTTGAATTTAAAGTGCATCTTTCCTTTCATAGTTAAAGCAGTACCAACTGATATAGTTTCAATTTGAACACATGAAATAAAAGAAGAACATTGCTTAATATTTCAGTTTTTTCCTTAAATATGAGGCACTGAACAACTACAGTAATTATTCCTGAGTGAACTTAATGAGGAAGTTTCCACAGTACCTTCATCTGAGTCAGTTATAGGGTGCACCCTATTATGTGGCCAACAACGAAGTCTCTTGATCAAGCTGGTCATTGTTGTTCTTGACCTCCCAGGGGCGTTTCTTCTCGCCTTCTGGACAAAACATCCTGTGAAATGCACTATAGTGGTGAGAGCTGTCAACATCTTGCCAGCAAAGGACAGCAAGGAGACTAATAATCATCGATCAACAGTTCAATCCTCGATCCCCTTCCTCACCAGATGCCTAGCAGGGCTTCCTGAATCCAAGGTGGAGTTAGGAAGGTCTGCGGTTTATGTGCACTGAAAACACCCACAGACTGGCTGTGTGTGCAATTATCTCTATTTAACAGACCTAGAAGCTCAGCAGAGCATGGTGACCATGCTGATGGACTGAATTCAGATCCTGTTCAGGAGAAGCAGGTACATGGGAAAGACATTTGGATCTCTCTTTGCCTCAGTTTCCTGTACTGAGTTGGAGAAATGTTAATATGGCCTATTTTTAGTATTATGAGGCCAAGAATGATTAAATACAGGTAAAATATTAGAAAAATAAAGGAGGGACTTCCCGGGCAGTCCAGTGGGTAAGAATCTGCCTGACAACGCAGGGGACGGGGTTTGATTTCTGGTCGGCAAACTCCAGTCCCACATGCCTCAGTGCAACTAAGCCCACATGTTGCAACTACTGAGCCCAAGCACCTCAGTGGAGAGCCACTGCCCTGCAGCGAAAGATCCGCATGATGTGATGAAGATCCCATGCGCCACAGTAAGACCTGGTGCAGCCAAATAAATAAGTGATAGATAGACAAATAAATACACAGAAAAGTAAAGGACTGGTGCTTCATAATTTCTCTGTAAGTTTCCAGCCTTGAATTATGGCAAGAATAAGGTGGACCTTCAGTAGTGGTTGAAAGCAGAGAGGGCATTTTGATGGCTCCAATAAGCAAGGATGGAAGCTTATTTTTCAGCTCTTTCACAGAAACAAGGCTTTATAGCTCAGGGAGAGTATCTATTATCACCTGTTCTGACACCCAGCCCTGTTCAAGAGGAAGGGCAGACAAAGTGTGGGCTGTAATCCATATGTTACATTAGAAGGTGTTGAAATTTAGAGAGATGAAGTGACTTTCCAGGGGTCACACAATGATAAATAGTGGGTCTGGGACAAGAGTGTAGATGATTCCCTGAGGGCACAGATGCCTGCACCCCTGAGACCTGTGCTAAGACCCCTTAACCAGGACCTCGACCCTACCCCCAACTCAAATTATCCTGCCCCAGGTCTTCTGTGGATGAGAAACTGATGCCCTAGAGAAGATGCCTCAACCTTAAAAAGAGCTCAAATCCTCCTTCTACCACTCGTCTCTATATTTCAATTCCTGATCCAAAATACAAGTTTCTTCTGAGCAAAGCCCCTCAGAAAGACCACAGGATTCCAACTCTGTCCATCCTCCAAAGCTTCTTCACACACTCAACCATCTCATGAACAGCCTTCCCAAAGTCCAGTTCACCCTGCTAAGTGACCAGTGGTCTGTTTGGCCACCAAGTTGGCTCAGAGCTCAGAACCTTCTAAATAAAGGCCACATGATGGCTCTACCAAAAATTAGCTTCCCTTTAACTTGACCAAGTCTGGATGAGCAGTTAACGTGCATTAACTGGGGAGGTGGCCATCTGTGCTGGGCTTTGGTGGCTTAATTAAGTCTGTGATGCTCAAAGTCTCACAGCTGATCTGAACACTTATTTGAGCAGCCTGGACAAAGTGATAGCTAAGAATGGGCAGGAGTTCAATCTTTCCTCACTAAAATTCTGACTCTATCAACTTCTCATCATGCTCTAGACCCCGTCGTGGAAGACAACAGAGACCCATATTCTTTTTGAAAATCATCTCCATGCTCACAGCCTGGAGACCACACCCCAAGATACCCCTTGAGGATCAACAGAAAGACCCTCCTTCCCTCAGTGACCAAATGCTCATCCTGATAACCCTACAGCACTCTGCCATCTCACTAAACTCCTTGGCAGCAGCCAAACAGCGATCCAGCCCACATACACCCACAGGAATCCCACCAGCAAATCCCAGTTTCTTTCCTTTTTAAGTCTCTGGATTCACACTGCTAGTGTTTGTAGATTTGGGCAGCAACATTTGAGAAGAGTTGAGATGTAATTCCCTTTTACTATAATGCCCGATGTTGGGGAGACATCATGGTTCTCCTGTGTTAGTTCTTTCCATCTGTTCTCTGGTAAGAGTGTATATACAAAACTGGCATTGGGAAATTGTAAATTTAGGAAGATATTTAAGGCTGACAAAAGAATCATGATATAATTTAAGGAATAAAACAAAACTATAAAACACATTTATAACTCTGTAGATAAATTAGAGTGATGGAAAAGGAAAAAAAAAGATGAGGAAAATTCATCAATAAAAGTTAATCAGCCCATTTGAAGGAACAGCCTTCAGAGGATCAGTGGGAACCTACCTCCACTGCAGTTAAGATCTCCCATATTGAAAAGGTTTAATGGGAGTTCTTCTCCTTTACTAGCTTAAGTGAGCCTCTCAGCTTGCAAACTGTCACTTGGCACAGAATGCAGAATGTATATTGCCTCATTACCACAGCGACGCCACATCACGAACATTGAGAATTAACTGGACTCTGCATAGGATGAGTCCAACTTCCACTGCCCAACTGCTACTGTGATTCTATGGACAAGTTTGGCTTTTCAGAGTAAACATTTTATTTCAAAAGTTGAATCTCAGGCTCACACATTCCTCTCTGATTAAGAAAATAATTTATACGAGTGACAATGTTCTGTCCCCAAATAGAGTTGATAGTGAATATTTCGGGGTGAGGGGGGACAAATATAACACATTGAGAATAAAAAGACATTGTATTCTTGATTAGAATATCATCTTGGTACCGATCACAAGTTTGTGTTCCTAACACACAGTGAGGCCAAACAACACCAAGAATCAGGAGCCTGGAGCAGAGACAGCCTCACTGCAGGGCCACACAGGAGAGAAGAGAAACAAACAAAAAACCCTGAGCACCCAAGAAGCTTTCAGTAAAGCACTTTTCTGGGGAAGCCGAGGGGGTGGCCTGCTTATTTCTGGGGTCAGAGCCTTTGTTCTTGAGGTCAGGTCATGGTCAGGAGACAATGTTCTTGTGGTGCTGGTGCTGGTTTAGTCACTAAGTCAAGTCCGACTCTTGAGACCCCATGGGCTGTAGCCTGCCAGGCTCCTCCGTCCATGGGATTCTCCAGGCAAGAGTACTGGAGGGGGTTGCCATTTCCTTCTCCAGGGGACCTTCCCAACCCAGGAACCAAACCCAGGTCTCCTGTACCGCAGACAGATTCTTTACTGATGGAGCTATGAGGGAAGCCCTAATGTTGCTGCAAACCTCCAACAAAACAAATGCTACTCTCAGTTCTGGCAAGAAAGGGTCAAGTCCCAGGCACGACACTCTACCTCAGGGGTCCAGGCCCAGGCCAGGAGGAGGGGGTCATGGGCGGGCAGGGTATACTGCCAGCAGTTGTGGGCATCCATCGGCACCCAGTCGGGGTCCTCCCTCCAGTCCCCGGCCCTGGCTGAGGGGGCAGGTCTCAGTGGGCAGCACCTCAGAGCCGGGTCCCAGACCCCACCCAGCCTTCATCTCTCAGGGCGCCTGGTGCCCAGGACCCAGCCAGGTCTCAGGCTTTTTATTTAAGCTGGAGAGATGCACTTGTAGTGTGAGGCAAGCAGAAGTAATGCCATGGCAGACAGCTTAGATTAGGAGTAGGCCTTCCTACTTCTGGGTGATTATCAGGCCACCTGGATACAACCAATCAGCTTAACACTGACCGCTGTTTGCCAATTAGGAACGGGGCGGAAACCCCCGGGAAAGTCCCGCGCGCGAAAGTTTTGACCAATGAAATTGCTTTGCAATCCGCTTAAACCAACTACCAACGGCGTGTGCTCACCCTATAAATTTGTGTAACAGCTTGGGCTCGGGGCTCTCTGACCCCGCACCACTGCGTTGGATGCGGCAGGAGCCCTGACTCGAGTCAGCAATAAACTTCCCTTTTTGCGAGTTGCATTGTCTTGGAGGCCTTCTCTCTTCCCGCTCGGGGATTCGGACATCAGGCATAACAGTAGCAATTACCAGTCTGGTTAATCCCCAGTTCACACCAATTACCCTCGTTGAGAGAGGTCCCAATCATAGAAGCGTGCCTGAACTAATGATGTGTAAGATCCTTGCACACCAACCTAAACTCCTGCCACCTCCGGGGGGTTGGACGACCGATCAACACAGGGCCAAGTGTGGAAACGTGAATGGAGAGACAGAAGCTGGTGAACTCTTATGTTAGTAATCAGGGTCAGATCCTCCAGCTGCCCGGGGCTCCCAGGACCGTGCCCATATCGACCTCTGCAGCTTATAGGTCATGGAGGCAGGGATTGGGGGGAGGTTCGCTGCTTTGTGTTGGGAAGATCCCCTGGAGAAGGGAAAGGCTACCCAATCCAGCATTCTGGCCTGGAGAATGCCACGGACTGTATAGCCCATGCGGTCGCAAAGAGTCGGACATGACTGAGCGGATTTCACTTTCACTCCCACTGCTTTATGGCCTGGATCTGGCCTGTGGGCACCCGTGGGGAGGGCTCTGGGGCTCTGTGGGACATCGTCCCCAAACTCTCCTATGCCCCCATCTCACCCGCCTGCCCTGAGGTCTGAGGGCCTGGATGGCACAAGGTGAAGGCCTGTCCTGCACTCACTACACTCTGGCGAGGACTGCTGACAGGTTGCCCGTTGGTGGAGCGTGACCTCCAACCCTTAGTCTATGGGTCCCGCTAAAGGTCTTACAACATTGACTGTGTGCACAGCCCACGCCCAATACAGTCTCCACCCATTCCTACTCTTCCCGAGTCCCCAGACTTTCCTAGAGGAAACAAAGTGTAAGATTTAATCTTAGAAACAAAGTTAAGTTTTTCATAGCTAATGTATCCACTCATACTCTTTATTCGGAGCTCTGTAAATTCTTCTCACAAAAATGAACCTTTTTGTCGTGTGTTACAAGCATGTTTTCAATTTATCACAATGTTTAATTTTTTAGTTTAGTTTTTGTTTATTTGATTTTGTCTGTGCTGTGTCTTCCTTGTCATGCTCGGCTTCTCTCCAGTTGTCCTGAGTGGGGACTGCTCTCTCGTTTGGGGCACAGGCTCTGGGCCCACAGGCTTCAGTAGCTGTAACTCGCAGGCTCTAGAGCCGGGGTCAGTAGCTGTGGTGCATAGGCTAGTTGCTCAGCCGCATGTGGGATCTTCCCAGACCAGGGATCAGAACCCACGTCCCCTGCACTGGCAGGCAGATTCTTAACCACTGGGCCACAAAGGAAGTCCCATCACAGTCTTTCTATTATGGTTACTTTTGCTTATATCATAAAGACATTTATTTTATTTTCAAAAGCAACAGTAATCTAAATATTTTTGTTATTTTGGTTGTGAGAAGGAAAAGGGGGGAAGGATATTATGACTAATATTCTTATTAAGGGTTAAATATTCCTTTAAACATATTAATAAATCAGAAAATAACTACAGGTGTTTCAAGACAAGCTTTTCTGTTAAACAATTTTGAATATTTCTAAAGATGTATGTCAAAATGGACTAATTAATTTTTTAGGATAATGATACAAGTTTTCCCCCAGAAATGATATAGAGTATAAATATCCTGATACAGTCATAAAAGGGACACAGTATTTTGTAAAGCACATGTGGAAATTTATGTCTCAAAAATCTTAGAACATTTTGGAAGTGATGATGATGGTACATCAATGATTAAGTCATTTTAACAGATTTCAATTATGATGTACCTATTCATCAACTGAACTTGTGGTTGTTTGCTGAGAAAAGAAGGACATTTTCAATTAATGTTAAAGAACATTAAAAGAATTTGTGATTAAATTTGCTATGTCCTATTAATGATTTCAATGGTGAAGAATTAAATGAGTTTTAATATAGCTCCAATTGCCAAGTAGATTAGTATTTCTTTGACCAAGAAACATATTGGATTTTTAAAAAAATTTCCTATAGTTGATTCAACAACTGTTTATAAAAGCTGGTGAATATTGTAATAATTAAACAGGATAAATTGTGTAAGAACAATGAAACAGGACAACCTTAGAGAATGTATAGTGCCTTGAACACTCTAAGTAAATTCTGCTAACTATAAATAGCATAGCTATTATTGTTATGGACTGAATCACTGTGTCCTCACATAAGTTCACACATTGAAACCCTCACCTCCAGTGGGATGCTCGCAAGAGGTGGGGCCATTGGGAGGTAATTAGGCCATGAGGGTGGAGTCCCCATGACATTACCATCTTTATAAAAAGAGAAATAGAGATAGTCCTTTCTTTCTTTCAGCCATGTGAAGATAAATGGCAAAATGCAAGTAAGAATGCATTCACTAAAACCTGACATTGCTGCATCCTGACCTTTCCCTCTCAATATTTAGAACTATAAGAAACAAATAATTATTGTATAAGCACCCTCATCCAAGGTATTCTGTTGCTGTTCCCCAAACTGACTGAAGCAACTATCATTGTGGATTTTGAGATAAAGAATTTTTCTTAGTTATTTAGTTAATAGAAAAGAGCCACAGATCTTCCCCAAAACATTGCACTCAGTTCAGTTCAGTTAGGACGCTCAGTCATGTCCAACATTTGTGACCACCTGAATCACAGCACGCCAGGCCTCCCTGTCCATTGCCAACTCCCAGAGTTTACTCAAACTCAAGCCCTTCAGTCGGTGATGCGATCCAGCCATCTCATCTGCTGTTGCCCCCTTCTCCTCCTGCCCCCAATCCCTCCCAGCATCAGGGTCTTTTCCAATGAGTCAACTCTTCTCATGAGGTGAACAAAGTATTGAAGTTTCAGCTTCAGCATCAATCCTTCCAATGAATACCCAGGACTGATCTCCTTTAGGATGGACTGGTTGGATCTCCTTGCAGTCCAAGGGACTTTCAAAAGTCTTCTCCAACACCACAGTTCAAAAGCATCAACTTTTTGGCACTCAGCTTTCTTCACAGTCCAACTCTCACATCCATACATGACCACTGGAAAAAACCATAGCCTTGACCAGATGGACATTTGTTGCAAAGTAATGTCTCTGCTTTTTAATATGCTGTCTAGGTTGGTCATAACTTTCCTTCCAAGGAGTAAGTGTCTTTTAGTTTCATGGCTGCAATCACCATCTGCAGTGATTTTGGAGCCCCCAAAAATAAAGTCTGACACTGTTTCCACTGTTTCCCCATCTATTTCCCATGAAGTGATGGGACCAGATACCATGATCTTAGTTTTCTGAATGTTGAGTTTTAAGCCAACTTTTTCACTCTCCTCTTTCACTTTCATAAAGAGGCTTTTTAGTTCCTCTTCACTTTCTGCCATAAGGGTGGTGTCATCTGCATATCTGAGACTATTGATAATTCTCCCAGCAATCTTGATTTCAGTTTGTCCTTCTCCCAGCCCAGTGTTTCTCATGATGTACTCTGCATATAAATTAAATAATGAAGGTGACAATATACAGCCTTGGCGTACTGCTTTTCCTATTGGGAACAAGTCTGTTGTTCCACGTCCAGTTCTAAGTGTTGCTTCCTGACCTGCATACAGGTTTCTCAAGAGGCAGGTCAGGTGGTCTGGTATTCCCATCTCTTTCAGAATTTTCCACAGTTTATTGTGATCCACACAGTTGAAGGCTTTGGCATAGTCAATAAAGCAGAAATAGATGTTTTTTTCTGGAAATCTCTTGCTTTTTTGATGATCCAGTGGTTTTTGGCAATTTAATCTCTGGTTCCTCTGCCTTTCCTAAAACCAGCTTGAACATCTGGAAGTTCACGGTTCATGTATTGCCGAAGGCTGGCCTAGAGAATTTTGAGCATTACTTTACTGGAGTGTGAGGTGAGTGCAATTGTGCGGTAGTTTGAGCATTCTTTGGGATTGCCTTTCTTTGGGATTGGAATGAAAACGGACCTTTTCCAGTCCTGTGGCCACTGCTGAGGTTTCCATGTTTGCTGGTATATTGAGTGCAACACTTTCACAGCATCATCTTTCAGGATTTGAAATAACTCAACTTGAATTCCATCACATCCACTAGCTTTGTTCATAGTGATGCTTTCTAAGGCCCACTTGACTTCACATTCCAGGATGTATGGCTCTAGGTGAGTGATCACACCATCGTGATTATCTGGGTCATGAAGATCTTTTTTGTACATTTCTTCTGTGTATTCTTGCCACCTCTTCTTAATATCTTCTGCTTCTATTAGGTCCATACTATTTCTGTCCTTTATTTAGCCCATCTTTGCATGAAATGTTCCCTTGGTATCTCTAATTTTCTTGAAGAGATATCTAGTCTTTCCCATTCTATTGTTTTCCTGTATTTCTTTGCATTGATCACTGAGGAAGGCTTTCTCGTCTCTCCTTTCTATTCTTTGGAATGCTGCATTCAAATGTCTATGTCTTTCCTTGTCTCCTTTTCTTTTCATTTCTCATCTTTTCAAAGCTATTTGTAAGGCCTCCTCAGACAACCATTTTGCCTTTTTGCATTTCTTTTTCATGGGAGTGGTCTTGATCCCTGTCTCCTGCACAATGTCTTGAACCTCTGTCCATAGTTCATCAGACTCTCTATCAGATCTAGTCCCTTAAATCTATTTCTCACTTCCACTGTATAGTCATAAGGGATTTGATTTAGGTCATACCTGAATGGTCTAGTGGTTTTGCCTACTTTCTTGAATTTCAGTCTCAATTTGTCAATAAGGAGTTCATGATCTGAGCCACAGTCAGTTCCCAGTTTTGTTTTGCCTGACTATATACAGCTTCTCCATCTTTGGCTGCAAAGAATATAATCAATCTGTTTTTGGTGTTGACCATCTGGTGATGTCCATGTGTAGAGTCTTCTCTTGTGTTGTTGGAAGAGGGTGTTTGTTATGACCAGTGTGTTCTCTTGGCGAAACTCTATTAGCCTTTGTCCTGCTTCATTCTGTACTCCAAGGCCAAATTTGCCTGTTACTCCAGGTGTTTCTTGACTCCCTACTTTTGCATTCCAGTCCCCTATAATGAAAAGGACATCTTTTTTGTGGTGTTAGTTCTAAGAAGTCTTGCAGGTCTTCATAGAAATGTTCAACTTCAGCTTCTTCAGCATTACTGGTTGGGACATAGTCTTGAATTACCGTGTTATTGAATGGTTTACCTTGGAAACAAACAGAGATCATTTTGCCACTTTTGAGATTGAATTCAAGTGCTGCATTTCAGACCCTTTTGTTAACAATGATGGCACTCCATTTCTTTAAAGGATTCCTGCCCACAGTAGTAGATATAATGGTGATCTGAATTAAATTCACCCATTCCTGTCCATTTTAGTTCACTGATTCCTAGAATGTCGGCATTCACTCTTGTCATCACCTGTTTGACCACTTCCAATTTGCCTTGATTCATGGACCTAACATTCCAGGTTCCTATGCAATATTGCTCTTTATAGCATCGGACCTTGATTCTATCACCAGTCACATCCACAGCTGGGTGCTGTTTTTGCTTTGGCTCCATCCCTTTGTTCTTTCTGGAGTTATTTCTCCACTGATCTCCAGTAGCATATTGGTCTCCTACTGACCTGGGGAGTTCCTCATTCAGTATGCTATCATTTTGCCTTTTCATACTGTTCATGGGGTTCTCAAGGCAAGAATAGTGAAGCGGTTTTCCATTCCCTTCTCCAGTGGATCACATTCTCTCCACCCTCTCCACCATGACCCGTCCATCTTGGGTGACCCCACAGGGCATAGAGAATTTAATAGGCAAGGAAAACTTTATTCCAGACATTGTGATAAAGGTCAAGACTATTGTAAGGAGAAAGACTGAGCTCAACTCCCCTGAAACAACTGACTAGGGGGAATTTGTAAACACTGAGTGAGCTAATGAGAAGAAAACACAGGTCCTCAGTCTCAAGGTTCTCATCTGTCCTTAGTCATCTGCACTTGTGAAAATTTTTCACACAGATTGGGATAAAGGGACACATTTTTCTTGCTATGTGTACAGAAACATGAAAGGTCCAAATAGCAAAAATAACCTTGAGGAAACCAAACAAAGCTGGATGTCTCATGCTCTTTGATTTAAAATTGCATTACAAAGCTACAGTAGTCAAAACAATATGACATTGATGTAAAAATAGACATAAATCAGTGGAACAGAATAGAGAAACCAGTAATAAAGCCACACATCAGTGATCAATTAATTTAGAATACAATGTGAATATAATGTTCACTTCAATAAATACATTGTGTAAAATGGACAGTCAAATCCAAAAATGAAACCAGATCTCTGTTATATCATAAACAAATTTCAACTCAAAATGGACCAAAAATATCCCACTTGCCATTTTTGATGGTCTTTCCTTGGAAACACTTTGATGATCTAGTCTGTTTCATTCATATGTGTTAAGTTACTTCAGTCTTGTCTGACTCTTTGTGACCCTATGGACTATAGCCCACCAGGCTCCTCTGTCCATGGGATTTCATTCATAGTTATCCACATGATTTTGTTCTTAGTTGTGTGAAGAAACCACTGCCTACTTTGGGTGCTTCAAACAAATCTCTCTCTCTCTCTCTCTCTATATATATATATATATATATATATATATATATATATAGATAGATAGATAGATAGATAGATAGATAGATAGACAGACAGACAAAGGTCCATCTAGTCAATGCTATGGTTTTTCCATAAGTCAAGTATGGATGCAAGAATTGGGCCATAAAGATTTGTGTGACAAAGAATTGATGCTTTCAAATTGTA
Organism: Odocoileus virginianus; assembly: GCF_023699985.2. Taxonomy (NCBI): domain Eukaryota; kingdom Metazoa; phylum Chordata; class Mammalia; order Artiodactyla; family Cervidae; genus Odocoileus; species Odocoileus virginianus. The sequence goes on along the minus strand of NW_027224313.1, from coordinate 58,767 downwards.
ATGCAGGAGAAGACTCTTGAATATCCCTTGGACTACAAGGAGCTCAAACAAGTCTGTCCAACAGGAAATCAACCCTGAATATACACTGGAAGGATTGATGCTGAAGCTCTAATACTTTGGCCACTTGATGTGAAAAGCTGATTTATTGGAACAGACCCTGATGCTGGGAAAGAGTCAGGTCAAGAGCAGAGGAGGGCAACAGAGGATGAATTGGTTGAATGGCATCATCAACTCAATGGACATGAGTTGAGCAAACTCCAGGAGATAGTGAAGGACAGAGGAGCCTGGCCTGGTGCAGCGCATGTGGTAGCAAAGAGTTGGACACAACTTAGTGACTGAACAACAGCAATCATGGATGAGTGAAAGCCATTAGATTCTTTAGAGGTATTTAATTAGTGGTGCTCTCAATAATCAGAAATTTTCTGTTATGAAACAGGTCATAAATTGATTGGAAATCCCCACCAATTACTGAGACTTTCCTAATTATTATTATAGTTAAGAGAGAATTACCTGCAGCCCCTGTAATGTGTGATTATAGGGATCAATAGAAGGGGGGAAAACAATTCCCCTGAAACAAAAAGAAGAACAAAAGGAAAAAAAAAAACCTCAACATAGACTCAGAGGTGTCCAGGTCAGGGTTATGATATAAAGTAACATGGAAAATGTGATAAAAGATTGTTGCATTTTGACTTAGATTCTTATAAATATTTTCCCAATGATAAAAGGTAATAGATACAACAGTGAACTCTTGGACTGTTACAGCAAACAAGCAACATTCTCCATCTCTCACCATATTTTAGAGTCTGTGTATGTGTTCAGTCACTCAGTTGTGTCCGACCCTTTGCATCCCCACAGACTTTAGCCCACCAATCTAGGAGAAATTGGTAGTAGGCAGAGTTACAAACTAATGTCTTATGTGTTTTGTTGGTGAAGATATGTGAGAGCAGTATTAGTTAGCAAGTTTAATTTTAAATTGAGTTTTAAAACCCATTACATTTCCATGTGTTAGTGCCTGTCTTTTTCTCACATAAAACCAGAGATTCTGAAGGCTGACTGTTTTCAGGAAAGGCTGGGCCCACAGACTGATCACTGTTGTCATCATTCTGTCACTTGCTCTCCATCTTTTCATTCAATTTCCTCTTATTGGTTCCTTTTTATAAGATTTTCCTTTATCATTTTGTAAGCATGTCACAAACTATTCTTGACTGCCTGTTCATAGACCTCTCACCTTTTCTTGGGACAATCACCAACTTCAGGGGTGTAAAGGGCTCTTTAAATTTAGCCTGGCAAATATGCTTACCCTGGCAGAGATTGTTGTTTAGTAGCTACGTCGTGTACAACTCTTTGCAAACCCATGGGCTGCAGCACTCCAGGCTTCCCTGTCCTTCACTATATCCTGGAGTTTGCTCAAATTCATGTCCATTGAGTTGAGGATCCCATCCAAACATTTCATCCTCTGCAGTCTCCTTCTCCTTTTGTTGCAGAGGAATCACTTTATTAAAAATTTATCAGCATCAAGAGGGTAAGGGAGGAACAGTTCACCAATGGGAGTAAGCACAAGGTATTTAAGCACAAGGAGGGAATGGGAAAGAGAATTGGGAAGACAAAATCTAAATGTATAAGTTGGAATCATTTTAGTGTTAAGGATGACTTACAAAGAATGAAAATACTCAGATGTTTGAGGTTTGAAGAGAGCTAGTAGTTAATCTTTGAAATGTAAGGGGCAAGACAGATGGATAAGGTAGTTCAGGCAGAGGGAACTCTAGAATTTGAGGTGCAAAGTTAAAAGACAAAATTTTGTGAAAATCATGGGTGTGCCTTATGAAGGGAGGAGGGACAAAGATTAAAATGTGCTTCAAGTGGGTGATAATGGGGCATCAGTCTGGAGGAATATCGATGGATTTGAGAGAGATTTATTGGAAGAGGATTTCTTCTCTAAGAAACCTAGATCCTAACCACAGTCATTCCATCCTCCCCTCACCATGACCCATGCATTTAGACTCTGTTACATTTATGCATGCTACATCATCCATAAAAGTGTTATTTATGGGGCTAACATAACTGCTTTATCTAATGTAGTAATTCTCATCACATTTTAACCCCTTACTGTGTTTATTTATTTATTTTTCATAGTCCTTGTGAAGAATTCAGGCACTTTACAATACATGTTCATTTACTTATCTGTTTGTCAGTATTTCCTGCAATTCTTTTTTTTTTTTTTTAATCAACTTTGGCTCCTTTTTATTCAGGAAGCATACGCTAATTCATTTTATACTTTTTTTTTTTAACATCCCAGAAATAAGCGAAAATAGCAGTTTTAAATATGTTACAAAGTTGGCTTTGGGGGCTAAATAAGCTTTTCGAGAGATGACCAGCCAACTTTCCTTTTCGTCAAAGCACCAATGTATCTTCAGTCTTTTACCAAGCTCTACCACAGCTGTGGCCACCTGGGATGTGTTGTACATCCAAGCCACGTGAAAGCTGTTAACGCAGAGTTGCTGTGAGTCTCTCTGCAAGGCACCGACAGTTCCAGCTTCCTTTCTTCAGACTGAATCAAAATTCTGGAAACTTCTCAACTCCTCTCTCAAGTAGTGCTCTCTCAGCGTGAAGACTGCTGCTGCTGCTAAGTCGCTTCAGTCGTGTCTGACTCTGTGCGACCCCATAGACAGCAGCCCACCAGGCTCCGCCGTCCCCTGGGATTCTCCAGGCAAGAGCACTGGAGTGGGCTGCCATGTCCTTCTCCAATGCATGAAAGTGAAAGTGAAAGTGAAGTCGCTCAGTCGTGTCCGACTCTCGCGACCCCATGGACTGCAGCCCACCAGGCTCCTCCGTCCATGGGATTTTCCAGGCAAGAGTACTGGAGTGGGGTGCCATTGCCTTCTCCCCTGCAATTCTTTTGAAAGCAAGATTCGACCTCTTTGTTCACTGCTGCTGCTGCTAAGTCACTTCAGTCGTGCCCGACTACGTGCGACTCCATAAACGGCAGCCCACCAGGCTCTCCGGTCCCTGGGATTTTCCGTGCAAGAACACTGGAGTGGGTTGCCACTGCTACATCCCTGCTAAAACAGCGCCACTACACATGGCTTAAATAAAAGCATCTCAAACGGTGCAATCGCAGGCTGCCTCTCAAAAGATGGGTATTAAAGATAACTCATCACCACCAGTGGCTGGTAAGATGCAGCTGTGCTGCCTACAAGGCTTCACTCCCTCTCCTGCCTGGAAGAGGTCTTCATGGTCATCAGCACTGGTGGAAGCTGACTCTGGATTTCTGACCACTTGTGCTGTGCCCTTACCTCCTGCTAAGATGGCATCATTTTGGTTCACTGGAAACTCTGGTGACAAAAGTACACGAAAGCCATTCACTGAAATTGCTTTTCATTCCTAGTACTCTGTAGGTAGAGTGAGTATGGAAGGAACCCAGGGATGGTTTGTGAGTAGGTTCTCTCTGCTCAAGGCACCAGTTCTTCCCGGGGCAGGAGGCAGATGTGGGGACCCCCAGCAGCCCTTCACTGCAGCCCAGAGACTTACAATCATGCTACTTAAAAATGGTCACATTCTTAACTGAAGAAACAGTTCCAGTTTACTTAGAAATTCATACAAAAACTTCATTTTTTCTGCATACAGTTGTTAATCATAGAATTGCATCATGTTATTGTAGACAGAATTATGGTAACAAATCTGTGTGTGTGTGTGTTTGTTAGTCACTCAGTTATGTCCGACTCTTTGTGACCCCATGGACAGTAGCCTGCCAGACTCCTCTGTCCATGGAGTTCTCCAGGCAAGAGTACTGGAGTGGGTTGCCATTTCCTTCTCCAGGGCATCTTCCAGACCCAGGGATTGAATCCAGGTCTTGTGAATTGCAAGTGAATTCTTTACCATCTGAGTCACCAGGGAAGCCCAAAAAATGTATACATTTCAAAAATAAAGCCTCTGAAAAGACCACAAAAACAATAATCAAATAGAAGTAAATTGTGTTTTGAAAATTAATTTGTGGAACAGGATCTCTTATTATTTATTATTAATATTATTTCATTTTTGTAATTTTTATTTGATTTTTTTCCATTTATTAGTTGGAGGCTAATTACTTTACAATATTGTAGTGGTTTTTGCCATATATTGACATGAATCAGCCATGGATTTACATGTGCTCCCCATGCTGATCCCCCCTCCCGCCTCCCTTTCCATCCCATCCCTCTGGGTCTTCCCAGTGCACCAGCCCTGAGCACTTGTCTCATGAATCCAACCTGGGCTGGTGATCTGTTTCACCCTTGATAGTATACTTGTTTCAATGCTATTCTCTCAGAACATCCCACCCTCGCCTTCTCCCACAGAGTCTAAAATCTGTTCTGTACATCTGTGTCTCTTTTTCTGTTTTGCATATAGGGTTATCATTACCATCTTTTTAAATTCCATATATATGCATTAGTATACTGTAATGGTCTTTATCTTTCTGGCTTACTTCACTCTGTATAATGGGCTCCAGTTTCATCCATCTTATTAGAACTGATTCAAATGAATTCTTTTTAATGGCTGAGTAATATTCCATTGTGTATATGTACCACAGCTTCCTTATCCATTCATCTGCTGATGGGCATCTAGGTCGCTTCCAAGCCCTTGCTCTTATAAGCAGTGTGATTATAAAAAATGTGATGAACATTGGGATGCATGTGTCTCTTTCAGATCTGGTTTCCTCAGTGTGTATGCCCAGGAGTGGGATTGCTGGGTTATATGGCAGTTCTATTTCCAGTTTTTTAAGGAATCTCCACACTGTTCTCCATAGTGGCTGTACTAGTTTGCATTCCCACCAACAGTGTAAGAGGGTTCCCTTTCTCTATACCCTCTCCAGCATTTATTGCTTGTAGACTTTTGGATAGCAGCCATCCTGACTGGCGTGTAATGGTACCTCATTGTGGTTTTGATTTGCATTTCTCTGATAATGAGTGATGTTGAGCATCTTTTCATGTGTTTGTTAGCCATCTGTTTGTCTTCTTTGGAGAAATGTCTGTTTAGATTTTTGGCCCATTTTTTGATTGGGTCATTTATTTTTCCAGAATTGAGCTGCAGGAGTTGCTTATATATTTTTGAGATTAATCCTTTGTCTGTTGCTTCATTTGCTATTATTTTCTCCCATTCTGAAGGCTGTCTTTTCACCTTGCTTACAGTTTCCTTTGTTGTGCAAAAGCTTTTAATTTTAATTAGGTCCCATTTGTTTATTTTTGCTTTTATTTCCATTACTCTGGGATGTGGGTCATAGAGGATCTTACTGTGATTTATGTAGGAGAGTATTTTGCCTATGTTCTCCTCTAGGAGTTTTATAGTTTCTGGTCTTACATTTAGATCTTTAATCCATTTTGAGATTTATTTTTGTGTATGGTGTTAGAAAGTGTTCTAGTTTCATTCTTTTACAAGTGGTTGACCAGTTTTCCCAGCACCACTTGTTAAAGAGGTTGTCTTTTTTCCATTGTATATTCTTGCCTCCTTTGTCAAAGATAAGATGTCCATAGGTACGTGGATTTATCTCTGGGCTTTCTATTTTGTTCCATTGATCTATAATTCTGTCCTTGTGCCAGTACCATACTGTCTTGATGACTGTGGCTTTGTGGTAGAGCCTGAAGTCAGGCAAGTTGATTCCTCCAGTTCCATTCTTCTTTCTCAAGATTGATTTGGCTATTCGAGGTTTTTTGTATTTGCATACAAATCATGAAATTTTTTCTTCTTGTTCTGTGAAGAATACTGTAGGTAGCTTGATAGGGATTGCATTGAATCTATAGATTGCTTTGGGTAGTATAGTCATTTTGACAATATTGGTTCTTTCAATCCACGAACACAGTATATTTCTCCATCTATTTGTGTCCTCTTTGATTCCTTTCATCAGTGTTTGATAGTTTTCTATGTGTAGGTCTTTTGTTTCTTTAGGTAGATAAACCCCTAAGTATTTTATTCTTTTTGTTGCAGTGGTGAATGGTATTATTTCCTTTGTTTCTCTTTCTGTTTTCTCATTGTTAGTGTATAGGAATGCAAGGGATTTCTGTGTGTTAATTTTATATCCTGCAACTTTACTACATTCATTGGTTAGCTCTAGTAATTTTCTGGTAGAGTCTTTAGGGTTTTCTATGTAGAGGATCATGTCATCTTCAAACAGTGGGAGTTTCACTTCTTCTTTTCCTATCTGGATTCCTTTTATTTATTTTTCTGCTCTGATTGATGTGGCCAAAACTTCCAAAAGTATGTTGAATAGTAGTGGTGAGAGTGGGCACCCTTGTGTTGTTCCTGATTTTAGGGAAAATGCTTTCAATTTTTCACCATTGAGGATAATCTCTTAAGTATCAATAAACTCACGAAAGATATAACTCCTTTTGCCTTTTGGAAAAAAGTTAATATTTAGTAATCTCAGTTTCATTTAGGTATAAAAGACATAATAACAATTCAAAATTATTAGATATTTGATAAATGAAATGATATGGAAATGAAATATTGAAAAAGCTCTAAGCTAGAAGGGAATATTGCATATAAAAGTCTTAGTTGTATTTAAGATTTGTCAAATGCTTTTGACAGTAATTTTAAATATATGTACATATTTTAAATTTTAAACTTGAGAAAGAAGGGTTATTTTATGTGTTTAATATCTAACAGTTTGATATTTCCTGTTACTTGACAATCTTTGTGATTCATACAGAGAATTTGGTCTGTTATCACTAGGAGTCAGGAGAAAGCAAGGCAAACTATGTGAGCTCAGTGCTCCCTGTTTCCCCAGTCAGGGCAGAAGGTAAGGCTGAGGAATGAGGATAAGAAGGTCAACATTGAAGACATTTAGGGTTGTGGGCATCACAGGGCAGAGCGAATATAATCAACACTGAGACAGAAAGAAAGAAAATAAAGGTCAACAGCAGGAGGCATTTCTGCAGTTGATGCAAGCAAGTACCAGGCCATGCAGGCTACTCACACCTAATGTCCACTGAGAAGTGGAAAAGTGCCCACAAGATGCCAAATGCCAGTTATGAAGATGTGCATCAACAGAGATATGACTAGTGACTTGTTCAAAATAAAAATTCAGCAAAAAGGTCTTAGATCACAGTCTGTGCAAGCCAAGAAAACCTTCCAAAGAAAGTTTCTTCATGAATTAGTGCAGCCCCATGTCAGATGTTGCTCTTTACATTCAAGTGCATGCATCCTGCCCAAAACAACTTACTGTGACCTTACAGTGAGGAGATACTCATTGTAGTCAATACCAAAACCAGCAGGAATTCAGAGTTCATTGTAATTTTAAGGAATAATTGAGAGTAAAAATTTTGAAGACTTTACTAAACACAATCCAAGAATTATTCACAATTTTTCAACTTACAAAAATATTTGTATTTCTTCTTTGAAAATATATTGTCCATGTAAGTTTGGGCAATGATGAGAAGGTAAGGAATCTGCCCACAGTGGGGGAGACTTGGGTTTGATCCCTGGGTTGGGAAGATCCCCTGAAGAAAAGAATGGCAACCTACTCCAGTATCCTTGCCTGGAGAATCTCATGGAAAGAGGGGTCTGGCAGGCTACAGTCCATGGGCTCACAAAGAATCTGACATGACTGAGCAGCTAACACTTTTCTTCACTTTCATATCAGCTTGAGGAACAATGTGACAGTACAGTAAATTTCAAAGAAGTTTGAGAACGACCTTGTAAACTGAGCCAGTAAAATGACATCAACCATGCAAGTTATTGGGGCTTCCTAGGTGGTTCAGTGGTAAAGAATCTGCCTGCAGCACCAGGAGATGAGGGCTCAGTCCTTGAGAAGATCCCCTGGAGGATGAAATGGCAGTCCAGTCTAATATCAGTGCCTGGGAAATCCCATGGACAGAGATCCTGGTGAGCTACAGTCCGTAGTGTAGCACAGAGACAGATGGGACAAGCACACACACATTCAAGTTAACACTAACAATTTTTTCTACCAAGAAGAAAAACAAAGACTGAAAGAAAATTTTATTATGTTGGAATTAAATCTTTTCCTTGGGAAATTTCACTTTCCCTCAGAGCTACAGAAGTATATTTTCTATCTTTGGACAAATAAATGTTACTTTTTCTGCCTTTGCAGAGAAGTCTGCCCTTTTATGCATTCCCACACTTTCTGTGTCTCTTTTCTCCATAATTCTGCATTCCAGCCTGTATCCTATTAATCAGTCCATTAATACAGAAACAAATATGCTTTGTAATCAAAGTTATTTTTATTAAATTTGCTTTTATAGGTCTTTATGTATCCCATTCAGTGGCACCCTTAATAATTCATGGTTATAGACAATATCAACTTTATTTAAAGGAATTTTAAAAAATCTTCAAAATAGAAGAAAAAAAATTCATGAACTCTTTTCTAGTTACTGCAAATTATGATTAAGGATCAGGGGAAGAAAGGTGTGCTCTAAGAATTTCTGTCTTTAAAGAACAAATATCTAGTAAAGAAAACAGAAAGGCATATTTGTTGGTATGTAAAGCATGAGACAGAGTGTACAAAGTTGCATTATTAGGTGGTATCTTAAGTACTATATCTTAAGTATGGGAATCGCCTCAAAAAAGTGAAAATTAGAAATACCATAAGACCCAGCTATTCCAATTCAAGGTAATTTTGCTAAGAAAATAAGAACAGTAATTTAAAAAGACACAGATACCTCTGTGTTCCCTGCAGCATCATTTAAAAAGCCAAGTCAAGATATAGAGGAGCCCTAAATGCCCACCAACAGATGAATGGATGAAGAAAATGTAGTGCATATATTCAGTGGAATACCACTCAGCCATAAAAAGGAATGAATCTTGCCATTTGCGACATGAAAGGACACAGAGAATATTAAAGGAATGGAAGTCAGAGTGAGGACAAACAGTAAAATTTCACTTGTATGTGGAATCATAAAAAACGAAACAATTCAGCATACATAAGAAGACAGAAAAAGAGTCATAAATACAGAGAACAAACATGATTGCCAGGGAAGAAAGGTAACAAAAGAAATTGGAAATGGAGATTTAGCCTTACAAGCTTTCAGTTACAAATAAATGAGTAAGGAGTTGAAATATGCAGTATGGAGACTATAGTCAATAATATTATAAGACATTTGTTTGGTTGCAGATGTAACTAGAATTATTGTAGGGATCATTTGTAATCTATAGAAATATTAAATCACTATGCTGTGCAACAGAAACTGTCATTGCTCTAAGTCAGTTACACATCAATTAAAAAAAATAGGAAATAAACAAGTCCTCCACAAATCTCTAGCAAATTGCCCATGGGTGCAATGATTCTTTTGTCATGAGTAATGACATTCTTAATAAAAAGACTGAAATTTTAAAAAAAAGATTCAAAATAGGAAAGTACATCATAGATCAAGATTAAAGAACCCATAAACAAATGCACATTGGTCAGATTAAGAAAATATTGAAAATATCATTGTAGATAAAATTTAAGTTAGGATAAATATGATGAAAAATGCATTGTAAGAAAGAAGAGGGAAAGAAGGAAACTCTTAAAACCTATTGAATAAATATTTCTGGAATATAAATATAGCAAAAATAATTGCAACCTATTTGTCAAAGTGTTAGAAGTGGAAGATAGATCTGATATATATGAGTGATTGGAATATCTGAAAAAAAAAATCAAAGCCAAGATGGAAAGCATATAGTAAATATTATCATGAAAATTATTCTGAAAGTAAAAAAAAATAAAAGTTTAAAACTGTTTATTAAAGAGAACTATGAGAATCAACTTTCAATGATTAATAGCAAATGATGTTATGGAAATATTATTGGGCTTTAAAGAGAAACAAAAGTCCTTTGGATATCTAGAATAAAAGAGCAAGTGACATATAAGGAAACAAAAATTAGAATTTTATCAACCTTTATGAAGAGAAATACTCTGTGCCAGAAGTAAATATGGCCGCACTGTTAAGATACTCAAGGAGAGACATGATAATTCATGAATTCTTTCCTAACCAAATTGTTTGGGTATCAAATGTCCTGACATCCAAGCCATCATGAAAGACCTAGGGTAATGATATTACCATGATTAATGAAGAAAAACAGACTTCAGTAAACAGCATACTTTGAAAGACAATGACACAAGGACAGATGGTGAATACTAAATTTGCAATTCCTTACTCAATGAGACTGAAAGAGCATTACATGGGAGAGGGAGCAAGCTTGGTGGTGGACACTAAGGTGTCTGCTTCACAACATCCGCTGAGTCTACCTCTTTTGAGAGTGCTTTCTTATGTGGGTTTAATTTTATAGAAAATTATTTTAAAGGCAACAAGATGAATAAATATAATTTAATATAAAAAAACTTTAAATATAGAACAAGCATACATAACTGAACATATAAAACATAAATACACATAACAGAAAAAAAAAAAACTATGGATAAAACTCATACTAAATCTATACAACCAAACAACTGAGCTTGTACTAGTCAGAGGCCTCAGGAGATGAGCAGTGAGGCCTCTCTCAATCTTGGTCCAGATAAGACTCCTGATGGTGGGTGGACTCCATCCTTTCAGAGGCCCAGGCTGGGGTCCAGAAATCAGACCAGAATATGCAACACCAACACAGGTGATGGGGTCCCTGCAGAGGTGCAGAGCCAGACAGAAGAGGGCTCTCTGGGGAGGGTGTGCAGGACCTCTCTGGGGCAGGACCCGAGCCTACCCTCAGGATCTGGACTTGACCTTGGGCCCTGATGTCCCTGGGAGTCAGTCCACAGGGCACTGGGTCTGTTTGCTGCTCTTTGCTGAGAATGTTTTCTGTTCGTAAGGAGTGCCTAGAAATGTCCCACAGGACCAAGTCCACCTGGGCGTCTGGTCAACAGCCTTCAACTGACAGGTCCCCTGGACAGTGAGACTCGGGCAGAGGAATGGGGGGCTCTGGGATCTTGGACCATTAATGGACTGAGTCGCCTCTCCCCTGGCATCCTGGGAGGAGCAAAAAGTCAGATGCTGCAGGGAGTGGGGAACCTGCCCTTCATCCTACACTCAGTGCAACTGCTCCTGAGACCTGCATGACAGACTCATAAAGTCTCTATTTTCCCTAACAGTCCTTTGTAACCCCAGCCAAACTCTCCTCAGATTTATGATTCTAAAATATTAATTCCTATTTTAATAAAAATACACATTGTACATGTTTAGCATATTACAACATTAAAGCTTATAGAAGGCACTGATTTTTAACCTGTACTAAAACAAGTAATGTGCTATTAATGACAGAATGGAAATAAAAAATAAAAGGAACATGAGTAACTTGAATCCTGCCACACATCCCAAGTGCACCCAGCACTGAATTGCTTTCTGGTACTTTACTTGAAGTTGGCCACAGATACAGCAGAATCTATGGGACTTCCAATCACAGTTGAGAAATAGTGTCCCCACAGTGCCCCCGAGACTCCCTGTAAATATAAGAGCTGCCAGAGGAGCCAGCTCAGCAACCTCAGGGGCGTCTGTGCGTTGGACCTGTGCCCTGGGGAGACATGCTCAGGGCATCCTCCACTCGTCTGCACAGATTGTTACCACCCTCTTGTCTCCACTTTTGTGGTCACACTCAGCAGCAGACCCCAGTGTTTTTGCTCATGTTTCTGAAGCACCAACAAGTGAGTTGGGGTCATGATGGAGACACGTGCCCTTGTCTGCCTCACCTTTTCACCCCAGGCCCCATGTTCACCCTTGCTCTTCCTGGTCTTCATCATCACCAATGACATCCCCAAAAGCATTCCTCAAGAAAATAAGCAGAGAGTTTTCTGACATCTGGAAGGAAGAGATCAGTCAGGCAGCTCCAATCCCTCCCAGGGCAGGAAAGCAACCATATGGGGTAGCCCAGGGCAGTGCAGACTTCATGGGGCCTGTTGAGATGTGTGGGTCCAGACCTGCTGACTCCAGCCTCAACTCCTGCTCAGGCCACTCATGGTGACAAAGCCAAGTTCAAGGCTGCAGACATGAGATCAGGAGCGAGGACAATGCTAAGAAAGTGGAGGAAGAGGGCTGCGGACAGATTTCATAGATTTTATATAAGGTCCCAGGACCCCAGGTGCCTACAAAAGACCAGGTCCTCCAGGAGGATAGTCATAAAAAGATGGAAAGAGAGGATAGGGAAGAGTTTCAAGGAAGATTCTAAGGATCAGAAAAAGAGACAAACTTTTTAGGAGATATGAAAAAGGTAATAAATGAACTTTATATTCTTCCTCTGCTTCTCTGATTCTTCATTATCTGCTATGCAGTTTTCTGGGGTCCGAGGGAAGTGGCTATGTGGAGTGGCTGTGGGAGAGTAAAGGGGAGATTTAGAGTCAGGATGTGACCTGGGGGCTGTAGGTTGCAGCTGTGAGCCTTGTCCTAGGCCAGGATTCATGACCTCTGGAGGAGAAGATGTCAGTTCATGGCCAGAGACCAGGCTTGACCGCATGGAGCATTTTGTATAATAGAGTTCTATTAAAGTATAAAAGAGATAGAGAAAGCTTCTGACATAGACATCTGAAGGGGGCAGAAAGAATGCCTGCTTGCTAGTTTTTAGTAAGGAATTATATACTCTTTCAATTGATTATTAACAATAAATCAAAAGACTGTCTCAAGGTTGTGAAGATTTTACAAGACCCACTCCCACAACACCATTTTAAGATAACAGGATTAGAACTAACAATAGAAAGTTCTTACAGCACTCCTGCAATATACATTCTAAGACAACAGGGTTAGTCAGAAGGTTTTTAAGAAGGAGACAGATATACTCTTTGTTGGACACATTGTTGCTATATAATCATCAGTACAAAGTTTAAAGAGAAGCATACCCTTCAGCAAGATGAGTTGTTTTGTTGTGTAATCATCAGCACTGGGCTTAAAGAAAAAAATATATATAATAAAGAGGAAGGAATGCAGGAAAAAAAGGAAAAAAAAAAAAAAAGATTGTTCTTTTCTCCTCCTCTAGGGATCTCGACCTCTTTCTCCTTCTTGAGGGACCCTGACCCATTCCTCCTCCTAGGGAGCCTTGGACTCCTTATCAACCTATGTAAGAATTAATTCTCTCATTCCCCACCCCCCCTTTTCTTAGAGGCTGCCAATGGAGACGGGGCATGACTCTCATTCTATAGCTACTTGTATGACTAAATGTATGAATTCTGTGAGTATGGACAGCCACTGACTCAGTGCACATGCAAACATTCTTTGGAAAATGAAGCCTGGGAGGGGGTGGGATATCAGAAGACTGACAGTAGCTATTTGGAAAGGTAGGATTGAATTCAGTCATGGGTCTCTGTCGTGGAAAGCTGGCATGCAATTTAGTGTTTCCCTTTTCCCCATTGGTTAGGTTATCATTAGTTAAAATGCAGAAGCTCTGTTTCATTTCTTTCCTGCCCCTCTCCTTTGCTCTCCTTCATCCAGCAAAGAGAATGATTCAATGGCAGCTCAGTCCATAGTTACTAACCTCCCACATGCATACACTCCACCCCGTGTCCCCATCAAAAAAAAACCCTGAGTGAGTGGTGAGCAGCCTCACCAGTGTCCTGACAGCACTCTGTGTCCCTCTAGCTCCCCAGGAAGACCTGGTGGAGGAACTGCACCAGGCCTGGACTGAAGAATTCCCTTTGAGGACCCTGAAGGGAAGTTCACCTGTCTTTATCTGGGATAAGACTTGCTTCACTTATTTTTTATTCAGTTGAATGCAGTTATAGTAATCTGACAATGTGCATTATTGCTGATATATACAATTCTTTGGCAGGGGAAATATTGAGGATAAATCTATTATAAATGCAGGCCTGATTCAAAAGAACATTAAAAAATCATCAGTTACTACTGTTTAAGAGTAGATTCTTTGCTCAGCAGAAGTTTTTCTTTCTTGAAAAATAATTTTGTAGTTGTTGGTCATATTGAAACTGAGATCTTATGTGAACTAGTCCAGCCTTATCAACAAGGGTTGCTCTCTGTTTTCTTTGGGGGCCATTGACTTAAAGAGTTTTAGTTTTCTGAGGACAAAAATCAGATAACAGAAGACTTAGTTCAGAGAATACAAGATACTAATACCCTCACACTCTTTTATTCTGTCTAATCACAGGTGCATGGTTCAGCCAAAGAGAACTCTAAATATTCAGGGAATCATCACTCTGCTCAGCAACAATCTAATTGATGACAGTGGGGCTCTTTGCCACCTCTCATTGGAGAGGAGGCCTGAATTTCGGTTCCTCCAGGTAATGAGAGATGGGGGGCCCACAGAAAGAGATTAATCTCCCAGGAAAAACCGATTTCCACATTCTAGTGCCTCCAGAAGCAGTTGCATCATTTAGATGGTGTAGGATTGTATGAATGAGAGTGTTTGGGGGTGAGCATGTGTTGAACCCACATAGTGTTGAGAGAGTCATTCCCTAGGCAGGTTGATAAGTCTAGGGGTCCCTAAGGAGAGAGGGGTCTGGAATTCTCAAGGATGAAGAAAGGACAAGTCCCCCCCCCCCCCCACCTACATTCCTTAGAATTATATAACAATAATGTATCCTGCCTGAGGACAGTCTCTGGATTAAACCTTCTGGCTAATCCTGTTATCTTAAAATGTAAATTATGGGAGTAGGTCTGGTCTTTACAAGGATTATATAACAATAATGTATCCTGCCTGAGGACAGTCTCTGGATGAAACCTTCCACTAATCCTGTTATCTTAAAATGTAAATTATGGGAGTAGGTCTGGTCTTTACAAGGATTATATAACAATAATGTATCCTGCCTGAGGACAGTCTCTGGATTAAATCTTCTGGCTAATCCTGTTATCTTAAAATGTAAATTATGGGAGTAGGTCTGGTCTTTACAAGGATTATATAACAATAATGTATCCTGCCTGAGGACAGTCTCTGGATTAAACCTTTCTGGCTAATCCTGTTATCTTAAAATGTAAATTATGGGAGTAGGTCTGGTGAGGTCTTTACAACCTCCAGACACTCTTTTGATTCATTGGAGAGTATATAACTCCATTGCTAACACTAGCAAGGGGGTACCCCTTCTGATGCCTATGTCAGAAGCTTTCTCTATCCCTTTTATACTTTAATAAAACTTTATTACACAAAAGCTCTGAGTGATCAAGCCTTTTCATGATGCCTCAGTCCACAGGATATTAAAATTGTTAGCATCCATTATACCCTGTAGAGTACAGAGTTCTCTCTCCTGCAGCAAGATTTCCTCTAAGAAAAGAATTCTGCAATTTCCAATCCAAATGAACTTGGAAGTTCCATCCTCCAGGCAAAGGTCTTGCCTTTCATCCTGAGTATGTGTGCTTTGATCTTGCTGAGTTACCTGGATTCCACCACTGTTCCTCATCAGGTTTTCTACTGTCACCAAATGAACCAAAGACTGTGCAACTTTGCGATCTTCTCCTCACAGTGTCTCCTCTTCTGTACTTGCAGGTGGCACTTTTGGAATGTGAAATGTATTCTAGAATCATTCACTTTGGGAGAAAAACTTTGCAGAGGAGAAAGTTGGGGCTTTCTTGCTGGTTTCAGTGTGAGGGCAAACTGATTCCAAATTCCTGCTGGGAATGAGTATAGGGCCCTGGTGATAGAAAGTAATTTATAAGTAGAACAATGTGGCTGATTACTGTAGTTCCAGGAAGAAGCTGTATTATGGTTAATAGTGTAGGTTTGTGTCCATGGGACTGGGTTTATCTCTATGTATAATGAATAGTGTGATTCTTTGCATGTGCGTGAATTTTTTGTGTTTTGTTTTCCTCAATATTTGTCACCCTAAACATCACTGTTACTGGTGTCAACTTCCCCCACAAAATTTCCATCACCACCCACCGTAAATGAGTATGTATATAAAATTGATATATGCACATTCATAGTGTGCGTTGATTGTATACCAAGTGAACATCATTTAACTTGGAAGACAAATCTCATCACTAACCAGGAAAATGTTTACAGGATTCTTTTAATTTTTCTTAACTTTTTTACTGGCTCTGCGGGGTCTTCACTGCTGCACGGCCTTTTCTCTACTCGTGAAGAGCGGGGCCTACTCTGCAGTCGTGGTGCTCAGGCTTCTCTCTGTGGTGGGTTCTTTGTTGCAGAGCAAGGGTTTAAGTTTCTCTGGCTTCCCTAGTTTTTGTCACGTGGGCTCAGTAGTTGTGGCACGGGGGCTTAGTTCTTCCACAGCATGTGGAATCTTTCCAGATCAGGGGTTGAGCCCATATCTTTTGCATTGCCATGTAGATTCTCAAGTACTGAGCCACCAGAAAATCCCTACCAGATTCATAATGAGCAAAACTGTGCTTCAGAATCCCCCTTCCTGGGTCAATCTCACCTTCATTTAATCATATCTCCAAACAAAATAAAAAATAAAAAAAAATCATATCTCATCTCTTAGTAGATCTTGTAGCATTTTGATTGGTCATGATTCATCACTCTGCCACTTCCCTCATTCAAACTCTTCCCTATTGCAGCCTCAGAATGAATCTCACCCCCTCAATCAAGGCCCCCAGTACTGGGGAGGCTCCTTCCTTCTGCAGGGAGCCCCTGGTGGTACCCACATGCCACACCCAGGTCTAGAGGAATCTGAGAAAAGAGGAACCTAAAGGCATAGATGAAGTTCAGTCCAGCTTTGCCTCTTAAGCTTTGAAGTGTCCAGTCAGGCCTGTTAATTCCATGAACCAGATGTTCAGCACATCTATAGAACTTTTTCATTCTGAAACTAAAATTTTATAATAACTGACCAGACATTCCCTGTGTCAACCTCCTCCCAGCTCTTGAAACCACCCTTCTACTCTCTGATTCTGTGAATTTTCCTTTAGGTAACTCAGGTAAACGGAATTGTGCAGTGTTTTTCCTCCTCTGACTACCTTACTTCACTCTTAGCAGTGCATTCCAGCTTCATTCATATTCCTGCAAATGGCAGAACTTCCTTCTCTTTGAAACACTGAATCACACTCCAGGGTATGTACACACGACATTTTCTTCATTGATTTATCTCTCCATGGACACTGGGCAGTTATTCTATCTTGGCTGTTGTGTAAAATGCAGCAATGGATATGAGATTGTAGATATCTCCTGGATTCTAGTTTATCTCCTTTGGACATTAACTCAAAAGAGTGATTCCTGGTTTTTATGATAGTTCTCTTTACAATTTTTTGAGGGACTTCACTCATTCCTACTAACAGGCACAAAAGTTCCATTTCTTTACTTTGTTACCAATATCTGTTATTTTCTTTTTATGGTACACATCCTGAAAGGTGATATTTCCTTTTGATGTGGCTTCCATTTCACTGATACCTAATGATGTTGAGTACTATTCCTATATATATTGATCACGTCTCTGTTTTCTATGAAGAGATGTCTATTGAAGTTTTTTACACATTTTTAAAAGTCATTTATTCATGCGTTGTTCTTTCAGAGTTGAGTTGTAGTAATTGCTTATATATTCTGAATATTGGTCCCTTATTCAGATGAAAAGTTTGCAGATACTTCTTCTCATTCTTTAGGCTTCCTTTCTATTATGTTGACTGAAGAGGAGACCATCCTTTAATCACCTGGTAATTTTAGAACCTGGCAAAAATCATTTGGCCACACATATGTCAATTAATTTGAGATTCCCTTCTTACTGTTCATTGGTCTCTGCTTGTTTTGTTGCCTGCAGAATACTGTTTGGAATGATGTGGCATTCTTATGTGTTTTGAATTCATGAAGCCTGAAGTCACCATTGTTGTTCTTTGCTCTCAAGATTGGTTTTTCTCTTTGAGTTTCTTTTGGGTTCCATAAGTATTAATATTTTTTAATGTTTTTCCATTTCTATAAAAATGACATGGGGCTTTGTGAGTGGTTACAATATTTATGTACATCTCATTTAGGAGTATAGGAAGGTCAATAACACTAAATATTCCGGTCTACGAGTATGCTATGTCATTGCAATTACTTGTCTCTTCTTTCTTTCAACAGTGTCCTGTGGTTTTCCGTGCACAAATCTTTCACTTCCCAAAGGAGCCTTTTCTGCTGCCTTGCTTGGGTCCTCTAGAGTCAGGGAGGGGAAAGATGGGCTCATGAAGAGAGTGACTGTCCCTCTCTCCCCTCTGCTTTCTGGTTAGTTGTAGTATAGGTGTGCTAGGCTATGCCCTTAACCTCTGCCTACAAGTGAGCTCCCTACTGGGAATTTTCTTTGAATCTGAGTGTTTACCTTACTATTGGAATATGCACAAGCACATTCCAATGCCTGGCCAGGGTTCAAAAGCCCCAGGTGTACCTACATACAAATGATTATATCAGGCCATCAAATCTTCTGCAATAAAGAAATACCAGAATAGGCAGTTCCTTGTCTTTTTCTTATCTTTAGAGCTCTTAGAGCTGAACTTTCCAGGGTAGTAGCCACTAGATAGATTTGCCTATCTATAGTTAAAATGTTTCAAACAATAATTAACTTGTTATATTAAAAAAATCACAAAAATCACAGAATTGCTTGCTCACACTAGACATATTTCAAGTGTGCTCATAAGTGTTGGAATTCCAGCTTTGTAAGCCTGAATGTAAGAGCTATATTGGGCCTGTAGAAGTATAAGGTTGAATGGTGATTCTCTTGGCATCTCTCTTGCATGTGAATTTCGCAACTATGATAAACATCTTATTGAAGGGCTCTGACTCCACAAAACACAAAGGAGGTCTGTGAACCTCGAGGGAAGACCAGGGGCCTGCTTTGTGAGCCAGGTGGAGGAGGAGAGATGGGTGGGTCAACTTGTACAATAACTGCATTATTGCTCATGGTTGTCTTTCTACAGAATGTATCCTAGAGAGCATTAATGGCAGTGATGTAGATGAAAAGCAGGTAGAGAACAGTTGTTAAGTGGCATTTAGAGGGAGAATGTTCCTGGATTTCTTGGGTCATACTTACTTCTTTGGAGAAGAAGGAAGGTTAAGAAAATGAAATATGTATAGAATTGTGATGTGTTCTTTTCATATATTAATGAGATAAGAGAACTACGTATCCATGTGCTTTATACTGCCACGCTTTCTCTTGCTTTTCCGTTTAGATATGTCTTTCTCACAAGACTATTCTTTCCTATTCCTTTCTGTGCCAAATATGAAAGCTTGGGTTCTGGTTAGTTCCTGCAGGGTATTATTCACAAAGGACTTTGGCTTCATCTTTAAATTCCACTATGCTGGCCATATCATTGTGGGCACAAAAGTCTCATAGTCACTTGACACTGGAGACCAAGTTCTTGCAGGGAGTATCGTGAGAAACCATCTCTCCCTGTTCATTTTCAGGACTTGCGGTGTCCCCTAACATTTGTCCTCACTGTATTCTCATGTAGAGGGTGGTCTTGGGGTTGGAGGAGTCAAATCACATGTGCTGTTGTGTCCCTACTTGGGCTCAGACTCTTGGAGCTCATCTCAGCCTCTGCACAGACCCAAAGATGATGTGCTGAAGGAGCTTCTATGTGAGAGGTCCGTGTCCGATTGCCCCTAGACCCTCCATGGCTGCAGATTCTAGAGACTGTGAAGAGCTGCTGGGCTTCTTCACACATTTGCCCTCACTGCCCTGCTGACCTGGTCTCCTGGGACTGAGCAGGCTCAAGGCAGCAGGTCCTGGGGTCACAGCTCCTCTCAGAACCCACTGCTCCATCCAAGCAGTCCTGCCCTTCTTCCCAACCCCAGGCCTGCCCCACACTGTGGTCTTTCCTTACTCTTTCCCAGGCCTGATCCCTCCCAGTTTTCCAATCCCAGAGCAAACCCAGCAGCTACCATGTGTTTATGGAGGACCCTTGCCACATCATTCTGGCTAAATGAAATTGGATGTGTTTGTCGTTGTCCTCTCCCAGGGTCTAGGAAACTTAAAATGTTTCTGTGAGCATTAAGCATCTCCCAGGTAACTCAGGTCACCCCAGGCAACGGGAGAGTCTCTGTTATGTGGAATTTTTGTCCTTCCCTCCCCCAGGGTTCAACACACTCTCAGATCCATGCCAAGTCCTCCCTGGGAGGGATGGATTGGTTAATTAAATAATGGGCTGATTGGAGATGTTAGTCATACACCCATGGTCCTTCTTCCAATGTGTCCACGTTGGAGAACTCTAGGGTTGTTGGAGGTTCAAGGAGGAAGGAAAGGAACAGTGACTAGAGGAGAGAAATGAGGAACGAAGTGGAGAAGCAGCAGGAGAAGGAGGCAAGCAAGGTTGTGGGCAGAGATGCATGGAGACAGTGACTGCCTGGAGGACGATCAGTCTGACACGGCCTCATTCTTGGTCACATGTTGACATTTTGAGGGTGGCAACAGGATGTTGGAGGTCAGAGACCCACTTTTTAATTGCAGAGGTGAACCACTGAAGCCCTGGGAGGTCCTGAAAACAAGGACACCAGGGGTCCCAAGGTTCTGCTCCAAGGAATACAAGGGTCCCCAGGTCACATCCTGACTCTAAATCTCCCCTTTACTTTCCCACTGCCACTCCACATGGCCACTGCCCTTGGACACCAGAAAACTGCATTGCAGATAATGAAGATTCAGAGAAGGAGAACACGAATATAGAGGTCATTTATTTCTTCTTTCGTATCTTTTAAAATTTTTGTCTCTTTTTCTGATCCATACACTCTTACAACACTTGCCCATCTCCTTTTTCAATATTTTTATGACTATCTTTCTGGAGGATCAGGTCTCTTGTAGACACTTGGGGTCCTGGGAGCTTATATAAAATCTATGAAATCTGTTTGCAGCCCTCTTACCCCACTTTTTTAGCATTGCCCGGTCTCCTGACTCCATATCTGCACCCTTGAACCTGTCATTGTCACCATGATTGTCCTGAACAGGAATTGAAGCTGAAATCAGCACATCTGGACTCATGCAACTGAAGGGCCCCAATGAGGTTTGCACTACCCTGGGCTACTTCATATGGCTGCTTTCTTGCCCTGGGACCAGCCTGACTGATCTCTTCCTTCCACATGTCAAAAATCTCCCTGCTAGTTTTCGCAAGGAAAGCTTTTGGGGATGACATCAGTGATGATGAAGAAAAGGACCAGGAAGAGCAAGTGTGAACGTGGGATCTGGGGTGAAAAGCTGAGGCAGACGAGGGCTGGTGTCCCCATCATGACCCCCACTCACTTATTGGTGCTTAAGAATCACCAGCAAAAACACTGGGGTCTGCTGCTTAGTGTGACCACAAAAGTGGAGACAAGAGGGTGGTAACAATCTGTGCAGATAAGTGGAGGATGCCCTGAGCACGTCTTCCCAGGGCACAGGTCCCGTCCACAGACGCCCCCGAGGTTGCTGGGCTGGTTGCTCCAGAGGCTGGGTGCACTGTGGGGCCACCGTGTGCAGGAGTCCAGGAGCTGCTGTTCCAGTGTGTTCTCTTTGAAGATCCCCACCGGGGGCTTCCTCATCTCCCTCTGCAGGTGCCAGCTCTGCCCTCCAACCCCCCAAAGGCAGCAGGGGGCACCCCTAGTCCACCACCAGCTGCAGAGAGAGGTTGGGGCGGCCCCGCCCTCCCCAGTCCTGGGCTCCTGGGAACAGAGTGAAGGAGACACAGGCGCCCAGAGCTCCTGCAGGCAGGGGGTGACCTGGCAGCTCTGCATCCCTGTGGGTGCTCCCTGGTCCTGAGGGTCCCAGCCAGCCTGGGGGTGCCCGAGTCTGGGGTCCCTCCGGATCTGGAACCCTGGAGTCCTGAGTCAACTCAGGGCACTATCTCTCAACCAGGATTTGGAGGTTCTGTAGATTCTTCTGTGTATGTGTCCAACTCCAACTAAAGAAACACCAGAAAGCAACTCAGAGCCCGTGCATGGTGTTGATGGTGCTAATGGTTAAGAATCGTCTGCCAATGCAGGAAGTATAAGAGACTCGGGTTCAATCCCTGGGTATGAAAGATCCCCCAAAGAAGGAAAAGGCAATCCATTCCATTATTCTTGCCTGGAGAATCCCATGTACTGAGGAGCCTGGTGGGCTATAATCCATAGGGTTGCACAGAGTCCGAGATGACTGAAGTGACTGAGGATTAGAGACATGATTCAAGTTTCTTATGATCCTTTTATTATTTGTTTCAGTTGTGTCATTAATAACATATCTTGTTTTATTACAGCTTAAAAATGCAGTATCTTCTGTCAAATTTTAATCTTGCAATTATGTTAAGCAGATAAAATGTACTTTTTTTAAAAATTACAGCAACATAATAACAGCTTAAAATCATAAACCTCAGGAGAGTTTGGCTGGGGGTTAGAAATGATTATTCGGGAAAATAGAGACCCTAGGTGTCTGTCCATTTCCAATGCTTCAGGTCTCAGGAGCAGTTGTACTGAGTGTAGGATGGGTGGGCAGGTTCTCCTACCCCCATGTCATTTGACCTTCTGCTCCTTCCAGGGCCTAGAGGGAAGCGGGGGACCCAAGACTGTAGTCCTGGATCCCAGAACCCCTTGTTCCTCCCCAACTGGATCTCACTATCCAGGGAACCCAGCAGTTGAACATTGCCCACCAAATGCCCAGGTGTACTTGCTCCTATGGGACATTTCTAAACATGCCTTAAGCAAAGAGCAGCAACCAGACACAGTGCCCTGCAGATCTGAGCCCCAAAGCCAAGTCTAGATCCTGGGAGGTCTTCTGGGCCCTGCACACCCTCCCCAGGGAGCCCTTCTGTCTGACTCTGCACCTCCCAGGGACTCCATCACCTGTGTGGCTGTTGCAGGCTCTCTCTGAATCTCTGAAGACCTGGACCTGGGCCCCATCCTGGACCCCAGAGGGAATGGCGCCCACACAGCACCAGGAGCCTCATCTGGACCAGATCAGGGGAGGCCTCATCTCTGCTTCTCTCCTGAGGGCCATCATTTAGTACACCTTCAGTTGTTATGTTGTATAGATTTAGTATTAGATTTATCTACAGTTTTATCTATATGTTCCAAATGTATTAATATGTTCAATATTTATATGTAAGGTTTTTTGTTAATTTATTTTATCTATCTTGTTGCTTAAAAAAAATTTTTTTTTGTAAAATTGCACACATGTATAGAATAGCACTCTCAGCAGAGGTAGAATTTAATGAATTGTCCTAAGGCCGTCATCCTAGTGTCCACCACCAAGATCTCTCCCCATGGTACACAACTCAGTCTTCACTGAGTAAAGGAAGTGAAAATAAAAGTGAAGTAGCTCAGTCATCTGAAAAAATCGAAAAAATCTGACTTTTTGCAGCCCCATGGACTGTAGCCTATCAGGTTCCTCCATCCATGGGATTTTCCAGGCAAGATTGCTGGAGTGGGTTGTCATTTCCTTCTCCAGGGGATCTTCCCCAGTGTAACTGATGGACACATACTGAGTGTTTCAGTCCAGCCATTGCCTCGGTTACACCTGAAGCTCCACTCACCCCTGCTGGGCTCCATCTGATCTGCTGACCCACAATGCCAGGGACTTGATCTGTGTCACTAACCTCTGGAATGTCATGCAGTGGTGAATAACCAGAACAGTCCTATTATCTACCAGCACTTTCCTTGGTGCTGCATAGACAACAGTGAATAAAATAAACACAATTCTGCTCAGTTTTGGATTGGGAGAAACAGGAAAAAAATAAAGTGTGATAGTAAGCAGCAAATTTTAGTTTTGCATTGTGATAAGTTCTATAAAACAATACACACATGCATGCATATATAAACAAAGGAAATGTGTATCACTGGGCTTCCCAGGTGGCTCAGTGGTAAAGAATCCACCTGCCAATTCAGGACACCTAAATTTGATCCTGTGGGTCACGAAGATCCCTGGAAAAGAAAATGGCTACCCACTACAGTATTCTTGCCTGGAGAATCCCATGGACAGAGGAGCCTAGAGGGTTACAGTCAATGGGGTCACAGAGAGTTAGACACAACTGAACAACTAAGTACAATGTGTATCATAAGGTCATGTGATATTGACTGCATCACATGGGGTGGTAATTTAAGGGAGGAAGATCATGACACAATTTTCTGAAGAAAAAACTGAGATATAAACAATGAAAATAGCCAGCCATGCAGCATCTTGAGTTCTAGACAAAAGAATCAGTAAATACAAAGAATCATAGATAGGAATTACCTAGACATATTTAAGAAGATTGGAGCCCAGGAAACAAGCTAATAGCAAAAGGTTTGAGAGTTTTTGAGATGGGAACAGTGGCCCTGTTTGGGAATGATGAGGGAAACTTAGATTTCACTGCATGAAAAGTGAACCCCTTTACTTTTTAGGAAAAGTGAGAGATCAAAGGAAATAGATAACATGAGATGATATAATTGCAATTTAATGAATGCCCTTAAATTAATTTTAATTCTCTTTTTATTTTGGAATAATTTTAGAGCTACATAAAAAGTACTACAGAAGTCCTTGTGTACCTCTACCCAATTTTTCTCGTTGTTAATATCTAATGCGACCACAGTAGCTTATGAAAACCAAGCTGCTCATTATTATTGACTAGACTCCAGACTTTCTTTGGACTTTACCAAATTTTCCATTGCATTCAGCTGTCATGCTCCGTTGTCTCATCTGTCTAATGGTCAGGTGTCCTTCAACTCCTTTGTCCATTACTTACTTTGACCTTGACAGTCTAAAGGGGTGATTTATTGTTTCATTCTGGTTGTTACCTAGAGAATGGGTTGCAGGAACAGAAGAATTAAAGCAGGAAGAGCAGAACAGTGCGATTGAAAGTAGAGTGATAGAGAGTCTTCCATTCCCTTCAGAATCTGGTGTGTGTTTTACACGTGCAACGCATCTCAGCCAAAGTGCTCAACAGCCACACAGGACAGCATGGCTCTAGAATATGGGACTTGAGATGCTCTAGAAACACCACTTCTCCAATCAAACAGTGAACAATAACAAAAACCAAACCCTTTGTCAGAGTATGATATTCTAAAAATATAGGTCAATTCTGGCTTAGTTAAAGAGGGTGGGCACAGTGATTTTTATAATCAATGTTCTTTGGGAGACTGTACTTCTACTAGTCCTTCAGCATAAGACAATAAGCCTTCCCCTAGGATAAATTAACTGGCAGGAAGTAGTTAGTATATGCCATGATTTTCAAGCAAGATGCTACAGTCAGAGCCAGTGTCAACATGGTAGGGAAGAAGGAAGATGCAACATGTGAGCAGAAAATTAGTCTTTGGTGTCTACAGCTCCTGCTTGGTTTAAGGGACAGACTTTGAGACGGGATTCAAGGATGCATAGGGAGATGAATTGTCCAGGATTCAGACTGGGCATTAGAGAAGAGTGCTTTCACATCCAGGGAGACTGAGGCCCTACTGGTCCCGTTCTGAATTGTTGTCCTCCATGGAATTAACAGATGTAGATCAGAGCCCTGGGACTCTTCCAGTCAGACAGGACTTTGTACACACCTGTAGTGATTGAGCATATTCAAGCCCAAAGGGCAGTGTTGTGATTTAATACCCACAGGCAACTCTAGCAAGACTCATGACAATAGAAAGCAGTGAGGTAGTAAAGTGACTCAACTGGAATGACAGTGACTGTGTGATCCACCTAGAGAAGAAAATCTAGAGTGGCCATTCCAAAACCTTCTCAGGAATTTCTTACATTAGTAATTATAGAGGACCACTCATCAGTGGCCACAGGACTGGAAAGGTCAGTTTTCATTCCAATCCCGAAGAAAGGTAATGCCAAAGAATGCTCAAACTACTGCACAATTGCACTCATCTCACATGCTAGTAAAATAATGCTTAAAATTCTCCAAACCAGGTTTCAGCAATGTGTGAACCATGAACTTACAGATATTCAAGCTGGATTTAGAAAAGGCAGAGGAACCAGAGATCAAATTGCCAACATCCGCTGGATCATTGAAAAAGCAAGAGAGTTCCAGAAAAAAAAAAAAATCTATTTCTGCTTTATTGACTATGCCAAAGTCTTTGACTGTGTGGATCACAATAAACTGTGGAATAATTCTGAAAGAGATGGGAATACCAGAGCACCTGACCTGCTTCTTGAGATATCTGTGTTCAGCTCAGGAAACGACAGGTAAAACTGGACATGGAAAAACAGACTGGTTCCAAATAGGAAAAGGAGTACATCAAGGCTGTATATTGTCACCCTGCTTGTATAAGTTTTATGCAGAGTACATCATGAGAAACGCTGGGCTGGAAGAAGCACAAGCTGGAATCAAGATTGTTGGGAGAAATATCAATAATCTCAGATACACAGATGACACCACCCTTATGGCAGAAAGTGAAGAAAAACTAAGAAGCTTCTTGATGAAAGTGAAAGAGGGAAGTGAAAAAGTTGACTTAAAGTTCAACATTCAGAAAACTAAGATCATGGCATCCGGTCCCATCACTTCATGGCAAATAGATGGGGAAACAGTGGAAACAGCGGCTGACTTTATATTTCTGGACTCCAAAATCACTGCAGATGGAGACTGCAGCCATGAAATTAAAAGATGCTTACTCCTTGGAAGGAACGTTATGACCAACCTAGACAGCATATTAAAAAGCATAGACACTACTTTGCCAACAAAAGTGCATCTAGTCAAGGCCGTAGTTTTTCCAGTGGTCATGCATGGATGTGAGAGCTGAGCACTGAAGAATTGATTCTTTTGAACTGTGGTGTTGGGGAAGACTCTTGAGAGTCCCTTGGACTGCAAGGAGATCAAAACATTCCATCCTAAATGAGATCACTCCTGGGTGTTCATTGAGGGATTGATGTTGAAGCTAAAACTCCAATACTTTGGCCACCTGATGCAAAGAGCTGACTCATTGGAAAAGACCCTGACCCTGAGAAAGATTGAGAGCAAGAGGAGAAGGGGACGACAGGGGATGAGATGGTTGGATGGCATCACTGACTCAATGGACGTGGGTTTGGGTGGACTCTGGGAGTTGGTGATGGACAGGGAGGCCTGGCGTACTGCAGTTCATGGGGTCGCAAAGAGTGGGACATGACTGAGTACTGACTGAACTGAACTGAACTGATACTTACTTTCATGTGTCTCCATATATTTTTCTAAATTCTTTTAAATTTAGAAAGACTTCTAAACAATCTTCTGCTGTAAAAGACTTCCAGGGTCCCTTTTAGAATCACAGGGCTAAGGAATCAGATGGTAAAGTCGATGGTTGTAGCTGCCGCACTTTCTACTGGATGTGAAGGATGCTGCCAGAGGCAAATACAGCATCCTTCAGTCTTTAGACGAGGGCTTTATCTGTTTGGAGCTTCCCTGGTGACTCAGATGGTAAAGAATTTGCCTGCAATTGCAGATCATGGGTTAGATCCGTGGGCTGGGAAAATTACCTGGAGAAGGAAATGGCAACCCATTCAAGTATTCTTGCCTGGGAAATCCCATGGACATAGGAGCCTGGTGGGTTACAGTCCATGGGGTGGTACAAAGTCAGACATGACAGAGCGACCAACACTTTCACTCTTTTTCTGTTTCACTTCTCTTCAGTCACTCAGTCGTTTCCGACTCTTTGAGACCCTAAGGACTGCAGCACACCAGGGTTCCCTGTCCATCACCAACTCCCAGAGATTGCTCAAACTCATGTCCATTGACTCAGTGATGCCATCCAACTACCTCTGTCATCCCCTCCTCTTCCTGCCTTAAATTTTTCTTTTCAATGAGTCAGTTCTTGACATTAGGTGGCCAAAGTATTGGAGCTTTGACTTCACAATCAGTCCTTCCAATGAATATTCAGAATGATTTCCTTTAGGATTGACTGATTTGATCTCCTTGCAGTCCAAGGGACTCTTAAGAACCTTCTCCAGCACCACAATTTGAAAGCATCAGTTCTTCAGTGTTAAGCTGTCTTTATGGTCAAACTTATACATCTATACATGACTACTGGTAAACCCATAATTTGACTAGATGTACCTTTGTTGGCCGGCTGCGACAGACCACACAGAAGCATGCCGGCTGCAACAGACCGTGCAGAAGCGCGCCAGCTGCGACAGACCACGCAGAAGTGTGGCCGCGAGGAGCTACCCCTCTCCCAAGGTCAGGGGTAGCGACCAAGAGCACCAGGCTGCGACAGCGCAGGAGCGACGGCAGAGAGGTGCTTCCCCACCTCCGAGGTCAGGGGTGGCGGCCGAGAGGAGCTACCACACACCCGAGGTCAGGGGCGGTGGTCGAGAGGAGCAACCCCACCTCCAGGGAGAAGCTGCTGTGGGGCGCAGGAGGCCTGAGATGAGCTGCCCTACATTCAAGGTCAGGAGAGGCAGCCATGAGAAGATACCCCTCGTCCAAGGTAAGGAGCAGCGGCTGCGCTTTGTTGGAGCAGCCGTGAAGAGATACCCCACTTCTGAGGTAAGAGAAACCCAAGTAAGACGGTAGAAGTTGTGAGAGGGCATCAGAGGGCAGAAACACTAAAACCATAATCACAGAAAACTAGCTAATCTGATCACAGGACCACAGTCGTGTCTAACTCAGTGAAACTAAGCCATGCCGTGTGGGGCCACCCAAGATGGTAGGGTCATGGTGGAGAGGTCTGACAGAATGTGGTCCACTGGAGAAGGAATGGCAAACCACTTCAGTATTCTTGCCTTGAGAACCCCATGAACAGTATGAAAAGGCAAAATGATAGGATACTGAAAGAGGAACTCCCCAGGTTGATAGGTGCCCAATATGCTACTGGAGATCAGTGGAGAAATAACTCCAGAAAGAATGAAGGGATGGAGCCAAAGCAAAAACAGTACCCAGTTGTGGATGGGACTGGTGATAAAAGCCATGCCCTATGCTGTAAAGAGCACTATTGCATAGGAACCTGGAATGTTAGGTCCATGAATCAAGGCAAATTGGAAGTGGTCAAACAGGAGATGGCAAGAGTGAATGTCGACATTTTAGGAATCAGCGAACTAAAATGGACTGGAATGGGTGAATTTAACTCAGATGACCATTATATCTACTACTGTGGGCAAGAATCCCTTAGAAGAAATGGAGTAGCCATCATAGTCAACAAGAGAGTCTGAAATGCAGTACTTGGATGCAATCTCAAAAACAACAGAATGATCTCTGTTCATTTCCAAGGCAAACCATTCAATATCATGGTAATCCAAGCCTATGCCCCAACCAGTAACGCTGAAGAAGCTGAAGTTGAATGGTTCTATGAAGACCTACAAGACCTTTTAGAACTAACACCCAAAAAAGATGTCCTTTTCATTATAGGGGACTGGAATGCAAAAGTAGAAAGTCAAGAAACACCTGGAGTAAGGCAAATTTGGCCTTGGAGTACAGAATGAAGCAGGGCAAAGGCTAATAGAGTTTTGCCAAGAGAACGCACTGGTCATAGCAAACACCCTCTTCCAACAACACAGGAGAAGACTCTACACATGGACATCACCAAATGGTCAATACCAAAATCAAATTGATTATATTCTTTGTAGCCAAAGATGGAGAAGTTCTATACAGTCAGCAAAAACAAGACCAGGAGATGACTGTGGCTCAGATCATGAACTCCTTATTGCCAAATTCAGACTTAAATTGAAGAAAGTAGGGAAAACCACTAGACCATTCAGGTATGACCTAAATCAAATCCCTTATGACTATACAGTGGAAGTGAAAAATAGATTTAAGGGACTAGATCTGATAGACAGAGAGCCTGATGAACTATGGACAGAGGTTCATGACACTGTACAGGAGACAGGGATCAAGACCATCCCCAAGGAAAAGAAATGCAAAAAGGCAAAATGGTTGTCTGAGGAGGCATTACAAATAGCTGTGAATAGAAGAGAAGTGAAAAGCAAAGGAGAAAAGGAAAGATATTCCCATTTGAATGCAGAGTTCCAAAGAATAGCCAGGAGAGATAAGAAAGCCTTCCTCAGTGATCAATGCAAAGAAATAGAGGAGAACAACAGAATGGGAAAGACTAGAGATCTCTTCAAGAAAATTGGAGATATCAAGGGAACATTTCAGGTAAAGATGGGTTTGATAAAGGAATGAAATGGTATGAACCTAACAGAAGCAGAAGATATTAAAAAGAGGTGGCCAGAATACACAGAAGAACTGTACAAAAAAGATCTTCATGACCCAGATAATTACAATGTTGTGATCACTCACCTAGAGCCAGATATCCTGGAATGTGAAGTCAAGTGGGCATTAGAAAGCATCACTATGAACAAAGCTAGTGGATATGGTGGAATTCCAGTTGAGCTATTTCAAATCCTGAAAGATGATGCTGTTAAAGTGCTGAACTCAATATGCCAGCAAATTTGGAAAACTCAGCAGTGGCCACAGGACTGGAAAAACTCAGTTTTCATTCCAATCCCAAAGAAAGGCAATCCCAAAGAATGCTCAAACTACTGCACAATTGCATTCATCTCACACGCTAGTAAAGTAATGCTCAAAATTCTCCAAGCCAGGCTTCATGGAACAACAGACTGGTTCCAATTAGGAAAAGGAATACATCAAGCTTGTATATTGTCACCCTGCTTATTTGACTTATATGCAGAGTACATCATGAGAAAATGCTGGGCTGGAAGAAGCACAAGCTGGAATCAAGATTGCCGGGAAAAATATCAATAAACTCAAGTATGCACACGACACCACTCTTATGGCAGAGAGTGAAGAGGAACTAAAAAGCCTCTTGATGAAAGTGAAAGAGGAGAGTTAAAAAGTTGGCTTAAAGCTTAACATTCAGAAAACTAAGATCATGGCATCTGGTCCCATCATCTCATGGGATATAGATGGGGAGACAGTGGAAACAGTGTCAGACTTCATTTTTTTGGGCTCCAAAATCACTGCATATGGTGATTGCAGCCATGAAATTAAAAGACGCATACTCCTTGGAAGGAAAGTTATGACCAACCTAGATAGCATATTAAAAAGCAGAGACATTACTTTGCCAACAAAGGTCCATCTTGTCAAGGCTATGGTTTTTCCAGTGGTCATGTATGGATGTGAGAGTTGGGCTGTGAAGAAAGCTGAGCGCCGAAAAATTGATGCTTTTGAACTGTGGTGTTGGATGAAGACTCTTGAGAGTCCCTTGGACTGCAAGGAGATCCAACCAGTCCATCCTAAAGGAAATCAGTCCTGAATATTCATTGGAAGGACTGATGCTGAAGTTGAAACTCCAGTACTTTGGCCACCTCATGGGAAGAGTTGACTCATTGGAAAAGACCCTGATGCTGGGAGGAATTGGGGGCAGGAGCAGAAGAGGACGACAGAATGAGATGGTTGGATGGCATCACCGACTCAATGGACATGAGTTTGAGTAATAAACGTCTAAAAAAAAAAAAAAAGGAACAAAACATGGTGTCAGCAGGCCTAGAGCATAGCATGATACTTGCAGGGAGGGGAGAAAACACAGCTGAAAATAATTGTAAACCTATAGAATAAAAATTAATGAATATTTAAATAGATATATACAATGTTACAGTGCTGTGTAGTCGAATGCAATTCCACTCATTTCTTAAACTGTTATAATCTATTTTTGGTTGTATATGGGTGTGTTTTATCATGTTTAA
>NW_027224313.1:0-26940 GCF_023699985.2 Odocoileus virginianus | reverse complement strand
GGGAAAAGAGTTGAAAAAAATGAGACTTCCTTGATGGTCCAGTGGTTAAGACTTTGCCTTCCAATGAAGGGGGTGCTGGTTGGATTCCTGATGGGGAATCTAGGATCCCACATGCATCATGGCCAAAAAAACCTCAACAGAAAAAAAAATATTCTAACAAATTCAATAAAGATTTTAAAAATGGTTCACATATAAAAATCTTAAAAAAAGGAAAAAACTGGGTGTTAACAAAACTTGATTTGCTGTTTTTTGTTGTTTAGTCACTAAGTTGTGTTCAACTCCTTTGCGTCCCTGTGGACTGAGCATGCCAGGCTCCTCTGTCCATTCCCAGGCGGGAATCCTGGAGTGGGTTGCCATTTCCTTCTCCAGGGATCTTTCCAACCCAGAGATCAAACCTGCTTCTCCTGATTCTCCTATATCGCAGGCAGATAGTTTACCTCTGAGCCACCAGAGAAGCCAAGGACAAAATAGTCATTTTTTATTTAAAAATTGCAATATCTTTTCCATTTTAAAGATTCTCAATATAATTAAGCTTTTAAGTTACATGGGAGGAAAACTGTGTAGGCACTGGAATATTAGCACAAAGGCAATTCTCATGAAACCTGGTGGGTATGTTTCTGAAAGTTCACAGGTAGTATTTGGTGTCAGAAAAGTGTAGAAACAAATTCTTGCCCTACAAGCTTTGTGATATTTACAGTTTTAAACTTCCCTTAATCAAAGAGTATTTTTACTTATTAAACAGAGGAAACTTAAGGATCAATGTTATTATCAACTTGCTTTAAATTTCCCCTGAAGGTGAAATGACATACTAATTTCATCAAATTCTAGGTCTACACTAGGATATTTGGTAATCCTCTCTTCTAGTATATTCCTTGTGCTTTCTTTTGTAGATCTCCTGGAAGGAGAAAAACAAACAAGCAACTGAAGAATGAGGAACCATACAGAAAGAATAGAGTTTATCCTCCTGGGACTGTCAGATGACCCACAACTTCAGGTTGTGATCTTTGTCTTTCTGCTCATCACCTACATGCTCAGCATCACTGGGAACCTGACCATTATCACCCTGACCCTGCTGGATGCCCACCTCCAAACCCCCATGTATTTCTTCCTCAGAAATTTCTCCATCTTAGAAGTATCATTCACAACTGTCAGTATACCCAAGTTCCTGGCCACCATTATTACAGGAGATAAAACCATTTCTTTTAATGATTGCATTGCTCAGTTATTTTTTTTCATTCTCTTGGGAGTCACTGAGTTTTGCCTTCTGGCTGCCATGTCCTATGACCGTTACATTGCCATCTGCAAACCCCTGCATTACATGACCATCATGAATCACAGAGTCTGCATACTGCTTGTCTTCTCTTCCTGGCTAGTTTCATTCTTAATCATATTCCCTGCACTCATGTTGCTCTTAAACCTTGATTACTGTAGGTCTAATATTATTGACCATTTTACCTGTGATTATTTTCCTTTGCTTCAACTGTCTTGTTCAGACACAAACTTTCTTGAAATGATGGGATTTTCCTGTGCTGTGTTTACTCTAATGTTCACTTTAGCATTAATAATTCTGTCCTATACATACATCATCAGAACAATTTTAAGAATTCCTTCTACTAGTCAGAGGACAAAGGCCTTTTCCACATGTTCTTCCCACATGATTGTCATCTCCATCTCTTATGGCAGCTGCATTTTTATGTATATTAAACCCTCAGCACGGGACAGGGTGTCTTTGAGCAAGGGAGTGGCTGTGCTAAACACCTCAGTAGCCCCATGCTGAACCCCTTCATTTACAGCCTACGGAATCAGCAAGTCAAGCAAGCCTTCCTGGATATGGCAAGAAAGACTATTTTTCAGAAGGAAACTGAATGATGTACTATAATAAATTAGAGATGTTTTGCAGGGCAACTTTAAGAAATATATAATCAAGAATTCTAATAACTTATTCAAATCACAATGGCTTCCCTGTCAGCCTTGTTTATTCTTTTTATTCCTAGGA
Organism: Odocoileus virginianus; assembly: GCF_023699985.2. Lineage (NCBI taxonomy): Eukaryota > Metazoa > Chordata > Mammalia > Artiodactyla > Cervidae > Odocoileus > Odocoileus virginianus. Next base: position 24,944 of record NW_027224313.1, on the reverse strand, counting down.
GTTTAAAATCATATTTGTTTATATATTTCTCATTCATTTTAAACAACTTTTCTTATGTCTTTCTGACTCCCATTCTTCTGAACATTTTGTTAGTTGCAACTTCTTAAATTAAAAATTGTTTAATATAAATTCCTGTTTTGAGTTTGGATGTGATATTTAGTTTACTCAGCACAGGAAATATAATCTTATGAATTTCATTTACAGTATATTTGACAGAAACTCTTTTTACCATTTTATAGTTTTTTAAAAAATGTGTTTATTATTTATTTGTTGACTGCACTGAATCTTCATTGCTGCTCATGGGCTTTCTCTAGTTGAGGCAAGATGGAGCTACTCTGTTTCAGTGCATGGGTTTCTTTTTGCAGTAGCTTCTCTTGTTGTGGAGCAAGGGCTCTAGGCATGCAGACTTCCTTAATTGTGGTTCATGGCATCAGTAGTTGCAGCTGGTGGGCTCTAGAGTGCTGGCTCAGTAGCTGTGTCAGAGGGACCTAACTGTTCCATGGTATATGGGATCTTCCTGTCCCAGGGATTGTACTTGTGTCTCCTGATTGGCAGATGGATTCTTAGCCACTAGAGTTCAGGGAAGTCCCTTCACTATTTATCTGGGTAAATGTTTTTAAATGCTGTATAGTTTATTGAAAAATGTGAATATTTTCATTTATAAACAGAGAGATTATTTATGGCACACTTTAATAAGGTATGTCCTAATAATTTCTTCATCATCCTTATGGCAGAAAGTGAAGAAGAACTAAAGAGCCTCTTGATAAAAGTAAAAGAGGAGAGTAAAAAAGTTGGCTTAAAACTCAACATTCAGAAAAAAAAGATCATGGTATCCGGTCCTATCACTTCATGGCAAATAGATGGGGAAACAGTGCCTGACTTTATTTTTTGGGCTCCAAAATCACTGTAGATGGTGACTGCAGCCATGAAATTAAAAGACACATTGCTCCTTGGAAGAAAGTTGTGACCAACCTAGACAGTGTATTAAAAAGCAGAGACATTGCTTTGCCAACAAAGGTGTGTCTAGTCAAGGCTAAGGTTTTTCCAGTGGTCATGTATGGATGTGAGAGTTGGAATATAAAGAAAGCTAAACACCGAAGAATTGATGCTTTTGAACTGTGGTGTTGGAGAAGACTCTTGAGAGTCCCTTGGACTGCAAGGAGATCCAACCAGTCCATCCTAAAGGAGATCAGTCCTGAATGTTCATTGGAAGGACTGATGCTGAAGCTGAAACTTCAATACTTTGGCCACCTGATGCGAAGAGCTGACTCATTTGAAAAGACCCTGATGCTGGGAAAGATTGAAGGCAAGAGGAGAAGGGGATGACAGAGGATGAGATGGTTGGATGGCATCACCGACTCAATGGACATGAGTTTGAGTAAACTCTGGGAGTTGGTGATGGACAGGGAGGCCTGGCGTGCTGCAGTCCATGGGGTTGCAAAAGAGTCAGACACAACTGAGCAATTGAACTGAACTGAAAAATTTCTTCATTAATTCAAAACATAGACTTTTAACAATATGTAATTTTGTAAATATAGTGATAGATATATCACTATTTATTTCCAAATCCCATAGTAACTCAATAGATGTCAGTAAACACATACATATGTAGTAGAATATGGTGAAGAAATAGCCATTTTAGATATGTAGGATTAAGTTCACTTTCTCCAATTCCACAGAAAGTAATCTCCATTTTCTGATCTGGCTGAAATATATACACAGCTCCTTCTGAAGTTCAGGACTAGTTTGAGACAGGGCATATATCTAAATTATTTAATCCCTAAAATATTTATTTGTTTATTTATACCTTAAATTATTTTATAACAAAATCACTTAAGTTTTGAAGAAGCTAAAATCTTGATAACAAAACAAAATCTCCCCTTTTTATAGAAAATTAGGATTTCATGTGCTAAAATACTTTTCCACTTATTAAGGCCTTAATAGGTGCCTAAAGTATTTGGAAAGGTGGGTGTATGTGTGTAGGTGAAGTGATTACAGATACCAAAAAACCCTCATTTATATAAACCACATTTTAGTAATAGAAAATACAAACCTAATTAGTGGTACAACATTCTTAATAATCATTAAGAGATATACACACTTGAGAGATATACCACAGGTTTTCTTTTCTTTTTTTTTTTCCATTTATTTTTGTTAGTTGGAGGCTAATTACTTTACATCATTGCAGTGGTTTTTGTCATACATTGAAATGAATTAGCCATGGATTTACATGTATTCCCCATCCCGGTCCCCCCTCCCACCTCTCTCTTCACCCGATCCCTCTGGGTCTTCCTAGTGCACCAGGCCCGAGCACTTGTCTCATGCACCCAACCTGGGCTGGTGATCTGTTTCACCCTAGATAATATACATGTTTCAATGCTGTTCTCTTGAAACATCCCACCCTCGCCTTCTCCTAGAGTCCACAAGTCTGTTCTATACATCTGAGTCTCTTTTTCTGTTTTGCATATAGGGTTATCATTACCATCTTTCTAAATTCCATATATATGTGTTAGTATACTGTAATGGTCTTTATCTTTCTGGCTTACTTCGCTCTGTATAATGGGCTCCAGTTTCATCCATCTCATTAGAACTGATTCAAATGAATTCTTTTTAATGGCTGATTAATATTCCATGGTGTATATGTACCACAGCTTCCTCATCCATTCGTCTGCTGATGGGCATCTAGGTTGCTTCCATCTCCTGGCTATTATAAACAGTGCTGTGATGAACATTGGGGTGCACGTGTCTCTTTCAGATCTGGTTTCCTCGGCGGGTATGCCCAGAAGTGGGATTGCTGGGTCATATGGCAGTTCTATTTCCAGCTTTTTAAGAAATCTCCACACTGTTTTCCATAGTGGCTGTACTAATTTGCATTCCCACCAACAGTGTAAGAGGGTTCCCTTTTCTCCACACCCTCTCCAGCATTTATTGCTTGTAGACTTTTGGATAGCAGCCATCCTGACTGGTGTATAATGGTACCTCATTGTGGTTTTGATTTGCATTTCTCTGATGATGAGTGATGTTGAGCATCTTTTCATGTGTTTGTTAGCCATCTGTATGTCTTCCTTGGAGAAATGTCTGTTGAGTTCTTTGGCCCATTTTTTGATTGGGTCATTTATTTTTCTGGAGTTGAGCTGGAGGAGTTGCTTGTATATTTTTGAGATTAATCCTTTGTCTGTTGCTTCATTTGCTATTATTTTCTCCCATTCTGAGGGCTGTCTTTTCACCTTGCTTATAGTTTCCTTTGTTGTGCAAAAGCTTTTAAGTTTCATTAGGTCCCATTTGTTTAGTTTTGCTTTTATTTCTAAAATTCTGGGACGTGGGTCATAGAGGATCCTGCTGTGGTTTATATCGGAGAGTGTTTTGCCTATGTTCTCCTCTAGGAGTTTTATAGTTTCTAGTCTTACATTTAGATCTTTAATCCATTTTGAGTTTATTTTTGTGTATGGTGTTAGAAAGTGTTCTAGTTTCATTCTTTTACAGGTGGTTGACCAGTTTTCCCAGCACCACTTGTTAAAGAGGTTGTCTTTTTTCCATTGTATATCCTTGCCTCCTTTGTCGAAGATAAGGTGACCATAGGTTCGTGGATTTATCTCTGGGCTTTCTATTCTGTTCCATTGATCTATATTGCTGTCTTTGTGCCAGTACCATACTGTCTTGATGACTGTGGCTTTGTAGTATAGTCTGAAGTCAGGCAGATTGATTCCTCCAGTTCCATTCTTCTTTCTCAGGATCACTTTGGCTATTCGTGGTTTTTTGTATTTCCATACAAATTGTGAATTATTTGTTCTAGTTCTGTGAAAAATACCGTTGGTAGTTTGATAGGGATTGCATTGAATCTATAGATTGCTTTGGGTAGTATAGCCATTTTGACAATATTGATTCTTCCAATCCATGAACACGGTATATTTCTCCATCTGTTTGTGTCCTCTTTGATTTCTTTCATCAGTGTTTTATAGTTTTCTATGTATAGGTCTTTTGTTTCTTTAGGTAGATATACTCCTAAGTATTTTATTCTTTTTGTTGCAATGGTGAATGGTATTGTTTCCTTAATTTCTCTTTCTGTTTTCTCATTGTTAGTGTATAGGAATGCAAGAGATTTTTGTGTGTTAATTTTATATCCTGCAGCTTTACTGTATTCGTTGATTAGCTCTAGTAATTTTCTGGTAGAGTCTTTAGGGTTTTCTATGTAGAGGATCATGTCATCTGCAAACAGAGAGAGTTTCACTTCTTCTTTTCCTATCTGGATTCCTTTTACTTCTTTTTCTGCCCTGATTGCTGTGGCCAAAACTTCCAAAACTATGTTGAATAGTAGTGGTGAGAGTGGGCACCCTTGTCTTGTTCCTGATTTCAGGGGAAATGCTTTCAATTTTTCACCATTGAGGGTGATGCTTGCTGTGCCAAGATGGCGGAGGAATAGGATGGGGAGACCACTTTCTCCCCTACAAATTCATCAAAAGACATTTGAACGCTGAGCAAATTTCACAAAACAACTTCTGATTGCTAGCAGAGGGCATCAGGCGCCCAGAAAAGCAGCCCATTGTCTTCGAAGGGAGGTAGGACAAAATATAAAAGATAAAAAGGGAGTCAAAAGAGCTACAGATGGAGACCCATCCCGGGAAGGGAGTCTTAATAGAGGAAGTTTCCAATCACCAGGAAACCCTCGCACTGGCGGGACTGGGGGAACTTTTCGGCAATCTAACTGGTAGGAAAAATTAAACAAGGCCCACAGATTACGTGCCTAAAAGCAACTCCCAGGAGAAAAGTACCCCAGACGCCCGTACCCGCCAGCAACAAGCGGGGGCGGAACGGAGAGGAGCAGGCGGCATTGCTTAGGGTAAGGACTGGCCTGAAGACCCTGAGAGCAATCGGAGGGAGCTTTTTTAAACTGTGGGATAGCAAGGGTCAAAATTAACTGGCCCGAACACACTGCCGGCGGTTCGCAAAACAAAGGGACTGAGAAACTCCAGAGAAGAGCCGGCCCATCCCCGCTGGAGGTAGGAGGCAGGGGAGAGGGGAAAAGGGCAAACTCAGCCCGTGAGAAGCCACCCCTCCCTCACTGCAAACAGGCCCCCAGTTCCTATCTAAAGACTTCCTGAGACCCGACTGGCGGCGCGCGCTGGGGCCACGGAGGGAAAAGGCGCGCCGTATCCGGGGAGAGTGCACCCAAGCCTCTGGCTGCCTGGGCCACTCGACGCGGAGGGAAAAGGTGCGCTGCACCGGGGAGAGTACGCCTGAGCCCCTGGCTGCCTGAACCGCTCAGGCCGGGGAAGGCACAAAACGCAGGCACAACCGAATCTGCGCTTTTGTGGAGTACCCGAAAACTGGAACCGCACTCAACGCAGGGCCCGCTCCATATAGAGCAGCCGGGAGCCTGAGCAGTGTAGACGGCGAAAGCACTGACACCCGTGAGTGGGGCAAACCCAGTGTGACCAGAACACGGTGAGTGCTATCCACACAGAGCGGTATCTGTCTGCAGCGCCCCGCCCTCCCCGTAGCAGGACTGAACTGAACTAGAGAACCTAAATAAGAGATCACCTCTGCCCGCCTGTGTCAGGGCGGAAATTAGACACCAAAGAGACGGCAAACAGAAACCAAATAAACAAAGGGAACCGCTTCAGAAAGGACCGGTGCAACAGATTAAAATTCCTGAAGGTAACACCGACTACGCTGGAAGGGGCCTAGAGATATCGAGAAGTGTAAAGCTGGAAAGAGGAGCTATCTGAAATTGAACTGAACCTACACTGACCGCAACAACTCCAGAGAAATTCCTAGATATATATGTATATATTTTTTAATTTAAAAAAAAATTTTTTTCTTTCCTTTTTTTTTTTATTTTTTATTTTTTCTCTTTTATTTTCTTTTAAAATTCCCTATTACTCCCCCATTACTCCTCAACTTTCATTTTCATATATTTTTATGATTTTTTTAATTAGGGAAAAGAAAATTTTTTTTTCTTTTTCTTCTTTTTGTTTTTCTCTCCTATTTCCTTTTAAAGTCCTCTAATACTCCTCTATTATTCCTTAATTTTCATTTTCATTTCACTATAACCTTGCCAAAAAAAAAGAGAGAGAGAGAGAAAACCCTATTTTTAAACCGAACTTCATATACAGTTCTAAATTTTTTTTTTTTTGTTTTGTTTTTAAATATTGTATTTCAATGAGTCTAACCTCTACGCCAGATTTTTAATCTTTGTTTTCCAGTAGTATGTGATATAAATTTTGGTCATTTAAGAATCCAATATTCAGTTCCCATTTCTATTCAGGAGTGTGATGATTACTCTCCCACTTTTGACTCTCTGTTTTCTACCTCAGAACACCTCTATTTCCTCCTTTCCCCTTCTCTTCCCAATCCAATTCTGTGAATCTTTGTGGGTGTCTGGGCTATGGAGAACACTTTGGGAACAGATAACTGCGTAGATCTGTCTCTCTCCTCTTGAGTCCCCTTTTTCTCCTCCTGCTCACCTCTATCTCCTTCCTCCCTCTCCTATTCTTCATGTAACTCTGTGAACCTCTCTGGTTGTCTCTCACGGTGGGGAATCTTTTCACCATTAACCTAGAAGTTTTATTATCAGTGCTGTATAGTTGGAGAAGTCTTGAGACTATTGGAAGAATAAAACTGAAATCCAGAGGCAGGAGACTTAAGCCCAAATCCTGAGAAAACCAGAAAACTCCTGACTACACGGAACATTAAGGAATAAGAGACCATCCAAAAGCTTCCATACCTACATCAAAACCAACCACCACCCAAGAGCCAATAAGCTCCAGTACAAGACATACCACACAAATTCTTTAGCAATGCAGGAACATAGACCTGAGTGTCAACATACAGGCTGTCCAAAGTCACACCTAACACATAGACCCATCGCAAAACTCATTACTGGACACTCCATTGCACTCCAGAGAGAAGAAATCCAATTCCACGCACCAGAATGCTGACACAAGCTCCCTAACCAGGAAAACTTGACAAACCAATCATCCAACCCCACCCACTGGGTGAAACCTCCACAATAAAAAGGAACCTCAGACCACAAGAATACAGAAAGCCCACTCCAGGTTTTCTTTTAAAAAAAAGGGAGAGGTGAGGATGGGAGTGATGTAAAATTGAAGGGGATTCAAATGTTAAAGGGAAGTTGATAGCGGGTTCTCCATTTCTTTCTATCCTCTCTCAAACACTATTTGTGTATTAAATAAGGTGACTATCTGACAGACTTAAGGTTTCTACAACCTCTAAGCACATATTTCCCCATCAGTGACTCAGGTGTAAGTTCAGGTAAGACAGGTATATATAACTTACTCTAGAAATGAAAATGAATTTGTAAAGCATATAACATAATTAGCTATCAATAAATTATAATAATGATTATTAACATTATCCTGCATATCTAACCATTACAGATACATACAGATTATACTTTTGAGGTGATAAGAACTCTTAATATGAGATTTATCCACTTAATAATTTAAAAACACAATACAGTGTTAACTATCACAAATTTTATGTCAATTGATTAGCAATATCCACATTTCCCTCTCCCTCTACCCCCTGGCAAGCACCATTCCACTATCTGAATCTATGAGTTTGAGAATTTGAGGTTTATCACCTAAGTGAATTCATGTGGTTTTTAACATTTTATGACTGGCTTATTATACTTAGCATAAGACCCTCACGCTTCATCCATTCTGTTCTATATATTGGGATATTGTTCCTTTTTTAGGGCTGAATAATAGTCCAATACTATTCCATTAAGTGCATTTACCATATTTTCTGTGTCCATCCATCCTTCCCTAGACATGTAGGTTGTTTCCATGTCTTAACAATTGTGAATACTGCTGCAGGGAACATGAAAATGCTACCACTTAGATACCCTGATTTCAATTATTTTAAATACATATCTGGAAATGGAGTTGCAAGATAACATGGTTGTTCTATTTTTAATTTTTGAAGAAAATCTGTGCTGTTTCTCATAGTGGCTGCACAATGTGCATTCCCACCGACAATGGATCTGGATTCTAAATTCTCCACACCGTCATCAACACTTGTCTTTTATCATCTTGATAACAGCCATCCTGATAGGTGTGAGGTGATTTAACATTGTCCTTTTGATCTTCCTTTCTCTGAACATTAGTGGCATTAAGCATCTAGCATATATCTGTTGGCCATTTATCTCCTTATACTTGTTTGTCTTCTTTGGAAAAATGTATACTTGAGTCTTCAGTCCTTTTATTAATTAAGCTATTAGGTTTTGGGGGTTTGTCCTGGTTTTGTTCTACTGAGTTGTAAGACTTTCGTACATATTTTAAACATTAACCCCTTATCAGATACAGTGTTTGTAATATTCTTTTCTATTCTATAGGTTGTTTCTTCACTCTACTATTTGTCGACTCTTTCTTTGGTGGTGAAAGTGCTTTTTATTTTGATGTAATCCCACTGTTCTATCTACTTTTGTTGCCTATGCTCCTGGGGTCATATCCATTAAATCATTGCCCAGTCCAATATCATGCAGCTTTTCCCCTATGGTTTCTTCTAAAGAGTTTTAAAACTTTATGTCTTATGTTTAAGCTTTAATCTGTTTTGAGTTGATTTTGTGTGCAGTGAAAGGTAAGGGTAGAATTTCCTTCTTTTGCTTGTAGATGCCCAATTTTCCCATAACGACTCTTTGAAAAGACTGTTTTTCCCCTCCATGGGTCTTTGGCACCCTTTTCAAAGATCATTTGGCTGTATGTACCTGAGTGCTTACTGGGCTCCTCATGCTGTGTAATTGGTTAAGATGGCTATTATGCTAGTACTCTATCAATTTAATTATCATAGCTTTCAATATATTTTGAAATCTGGAAGCCAGCTTTAGTTTTTATTCTTAAGATTTATTTGACTATTCATGGTCTTTTGTGATTCCTTATAAATTTTAGAATTTTTTTTTCTGTTTCTGTAAAAAAATAATTTCATTGGTATTTGACAGGATTGCACTGAATCTGTCGATTTTGTTGGGGAGCAGGATATATACATAAGTTTCCTAATCCATGAGTACTGAATGTTTTCCCATGTGTTTATGTCTTTAGTTTCATCAAAGTTTTGCATTTTTCAGTGTATGTATCTTCTACCCCTTTAGTTAAGTTTATTCCTAAGTATCTTATTCCTTTTGGTACTATTGCAACTTTCATTTTTTACTTAATTTCTTTTTCAGATAGCTTATTAATAGTATAAAATAATAGTATAAATAATAATATAAATACTATTAATATCTATTATTAGTAATATTAATTTATTATTAATATTATAGTAATATATTATTTTATTATATATTTTATATTATATATAAATTATCATTAATAATATAAATAAAATATAAATAATAGTATAAATAGTATAAATAATAGTATAAATTAATAGTGTAAAATGCAACTTAAATTTTATGCAATTATTTAATTTAATTTTTAAATTAATTTAATTAATTTTAAATAAATTATTAAATAATAATAAATAATAAATAAATTTTATTAATTTAATTAATAAAATTTAATGCAAATTAAATTTTTAATGTTGATTCTATCTTCTGCAACTTTAAAACTTTTTAACAAAATGTGTAGAGTTTTCTATCATAAATCATGTCACCTGCAATAGAGATGACTGGTTTATTGATTGATCAGTTTTGTCCAATTATCCTGACTAGTACTTTCTGTACTATATTGAATATTAGGGCCTCCTTGCTTGTTTCTAATTTTAGAAAAAAAAAGCTTTCAGTTTTTAACTGTTGAGTATAGTGTTTCATCTTTTTGATGAGGGTGAAAAAGGAGAGTGAAAAAGTTGGCTTAAAACTCAACATTCCAAAAGCTAACAGCATGGCATCCAGTACCATCACTTCATGGCAAATAGATGGGGAAAAAAGTAGAAACAGTGACAGATTTTATTTTCCCGGGCTCCAAAATTTTTTTGGCTGTGTATGGTGACTGCAGCCATGTAAATAAAAGACACTTGTTCTTTGGAAGAAAAGCTATGACAAACTCAGTGTATTAAAAAGCACAGACATCACTTTGCCAACAAAGGTCTGTATAGTCAAAGCTATGGTCTTTCCAGTAGTCATGTATGGATGTGAGAGTTGGATCATAAAGACTGAGCACCAAAAAATTGGTGACTTCGAACTGTGATGCTGGAGAAGACTCTTAAGAGTCCTTTGTACTACAGGGAGATCAAACCAGTTAATCCTAAAGAAAATCAACCCTCGATATTCACTGGAAATACTGACGCTGAAGCTGAAGCTCCAATACTTTGGCCACCTGATGCTAAGAGACAGCTCATTGGAAAGACCCTGATGCTGGGAAAGCTTGAAGGCAAAAGGAGAAGGAGGAAGCAAAGGAATGAGATAGTCAGATAGCATCACCAGCTCAATGGACATAAATCTGAGTGAACTCTGGAAGATGGTAAGGACAGGATCCTGGAATGCTACATTCCATGGGGTCACATATAGTTGGACACAACTTAGCAACTGAACAACAACAACAGATAATACTAGCTGTGGGCTTTTCATATATGCTCTTTGTTGTGTCGAGGTAACTTCTATTACTAGTTTGTTGAGAGATTTTATCTTGAAACGTTTTTGAATTTTGCCAAATGCTTTTTCTACATATATTGAGATACTCATGTGATTTTTATCCTTTGTTCTGTTAAAGTAGTGTCTCACATTGATTGATTTTTGTATATTGAACAATTCTTCATTCCAGGCATAAATTGACATACCTAGTTCAGCATATGAACTAAAAGAATAAATACTCTCTACAAGAAATATATATTATTTATAGTATTCCTATAAAACTCCAGGTAGTGTAAGAGTAATGGTGATTGTCTAAATATTTGTTTTCACATATTTTAAAAAATAATTATTTAAACTTCAGAACTAATTGGCAGATTAGACACTACTTATTTTTACAAATATGTAAATTGATGCTCAGAAAAGTTGTGTAATTGCATGAGGTTGTGAGCTATAATAGCCAACATAAGAGACTGATTTGAAAAAACACAACAAACAAAAAACTTGTGTTTGCTTAATTTTATAGTGTTAACATTAATCAATAAAAACAGATAACTTCAAACTATCATCCCTGACTGTCAAGAAACAGGAAAAATGTATAAAGTGTTAGCAATATTATGGCACAAAATTCTTATTGGAAAGCAGATTAAAAATAATAGAGCCATTTTGTACCACAAAAAATAATGGCTCCAGCCATTGATCAACAATGGATATTAAGGATGAAAAAAAATCAATTCAACATATTTCTGGAGTATCATTGCAAAAGAAAAAAAAAATCTAAACCTGGATTAAGCCTCTATCATGAAGATGAGGGTTTAATCTAGTCACCTTGTTGCTTGTTAATTGGGCTCTTAGGGTAAAGGCATTCATCATATCGCTATCACCACAAAGCTGATATCAGAATACTGTGTTATATAATTGAAAATTGCTGAGAGAGTAATCTTAAATTCTCTCACCACAAAAAAAGTAAATAGGAACTATGTGAGTGATAGATATGTTTACTAACCCACTGTGATAATCATTTCACAGTATATGTGTATAAAATCAACATAAAAAATAAATAAAATCAACATGTACATTTTAAACTTACACAATGTTATATGTCAATTGTGTCTCAATAGAGTTGAAAAAAAGATGAAGTGGACAAAGGTATCAATCCTTGTGATATAGAGACACATCTGCCAAAATGCTCCTTTCCTGAGTTAAATAAAAACAGTACATGTCCTGTCACAGATACGAGTTATGCTATCATTTTCTTCTATTTTTCTTTGTACTCTTTCCTAATGCCTCTCTTCCAGTAAATAATTCTCATGCAGACTTCCCCCCAGCAGTGATCTAGTTCTGCATTAGTGACTCTATTATTATTTTATTATATAAATTCATTATTGTATTCTTTATGTTAAATAAAGTTATTTCATTGAAATACAGAAATGTATTTAATATAAAATAGCTATTCTATGATATGTGTTATTTATATATTAATAATTATATAACAATGTATGGCATATTATTAGCTGATTACATATAATTTTCACTATCAAAGTATTGGGGAAAAATGAAAACAACAACAAAGGAAATAAGGAACAATAATTCACTGACTAGAACCTGAAAGAAACAAAATATTTGTATTTTGTGATATTTCTCACTAGTATGTCAGACATGATAAAGACATGCAAAGGCCAAGATGAAAAATAAGATGGACAAAATTGACACTGCAATTAAGTATTGCTATCGATAGTGAGGATATCATAGGTTATTCAGTTAACCTATGTAACAGCAATTTTTAAAAACTGTGAGGACATTATGTGCATTATAATAGTTATCATATAACTTAGAAATGTGAAATAACCTTGTTTTGTGAAGTTCCAAAAATAATAAAGTCAAAGGATAAGCAAAAAATTTGTATATGTAGAAAATTTTCATGTATAAAGATTAAAAATAAAGTAGATTGAGTATATTTTGTAAGATTTTACATCTATTTTATTACTCATGAAATAAATAATTGTGATTAATGAAAGTGATTGTTTTGTAGATGTCATCATTGAGGTCTTCTGTAGGATGAACATAACCATTCTCAAGGGACATTGCTATAGAGGAGAGTCAGGAGGTTACTGAGAATGCCAAGGGGGCCTTCCAGAAATCCCCCATGGTCCACAGCATAACACAGATGTAGCCTGGACTTTGCTTTGTTCCTAGGAGATCAATACATGTCTTTCTTCATAGGTCAAAACAACTAGATTTGAGTATTTGGCTTTTAGTGCAACCAGAGGGACCCCAGATCCTAGTCCTAGAGACACCAGAATCTATACTTGTAAAACTAAATGTTGCAATATCCCTTGCAATTCTTTCTGTAAATATTTCTCCCTTAAATTTCTAGATCAATGTTACTGAAGAGGATAGTATATTTCTACATCTTCTTAAGGTTTCTGAACATTTTTATTCTCATGAATCATCATAAAACAGAGAAAAAAATCCAATTTGATTAGTGTGACATTTGGTAGTGTCTAGCAGAGAAGCAATTATTTTGCATTCTATTTTTCATAGCAGAAGTATGAATATATGAAATAAGGAGAAGGGAGTTTTCACGATTTTTAGCAAACCAAATACACAGAAAGATATATGCAGCAGAGCTGGGAATTAACTGAAGAGGTGTGAATGCATAGGCGAGGCTTTGCTATACATATCTGGAATATCCCTTTGAATCAGTCATCTCATGCAAATGAAAAATGTGGAGCAGAACTGCAAGGGAATAAAACATTTTTTCATAAAGCTTAATAGCTAAGAGATGATATTCAAGCAGAAAATGCACTGGGCTACAATATGGGTAACAGAACTGCTAAGATCTGAGGCAAGGAATTACTTTTCAATTTGTGTTTCAGTGCAAAATAAAGAGTATATAAATACTGCATATCATTTTAAGCTAAAACATAAAACTGTTTCCATATGTACATTCCTACAAAATCATAGTAGATGCCAAATATTAATGATTTCAATGGAATTATAAGACAAATCATTGAATAAGTGAATATGTCCACTATTAAATAAAATAATTAGGTTATTTATTCTATTTATTGTAAATACATATGTAAAATATATACAGTGTTCTCATATTATCTTGATAATTACATTCATAAATACTAATAAAATAAAATTAGTAATTAAATTATTTCATCATTAAACATTTATTTTATTTGCTAAGTAAACATTAATTACTTATATCATAAAAGTATTGGGTTGTTACTTTAGTTTTTTAAGTTTCATTTTGATCTTGTGAAGGAAGTGAGATCATCCATTTCTGTTTTAGGTAGTAGTATCTTCTAATAAATACATGACAGAAAAAAAGAAAAACATATATTTTATAGGATTATTCCAACAAAATTACAATGATTTAATTGGACAAAGCAAAAAAGCATTGATTTATTTCACTTATCATCTCTCTATAATGCAACTTATTGTATGAAGATTTCCTATCATCTGCTAGATTTAGAATCAGAGAATTAGTATGTGAAGCAGGATTCACAAATATGTTTTAAGTAATAATGCAAATAAGATAATCAAAATAAAATACCATTGACATGAATTATAGAGAATGTTTTAGAACTGCATTAATGATGATGATATTGGTCACAATGAGTTATATCTTTCATCTCTTCCCTTTAATGTGCTTTCCACCTAAGTATGTTTAAAAGAAGAAAAAAAAAACAGAAAAAAAGAGAGAAAAATGAACCACACTGTGATCACAGAGTTTGTCCTCCTAGGCCTTTCTGATGATCCTGACCTTCAGATTGTGATTTTCCTCTTTTTATCTATCACATATGTATTAAGTGTCGCTGGAAACCTGACTACCACCACCCTAACCTGGGTGGACTCCCATCTCCAGGCGCCCATGTATTTCTTCCTCCGAAATTTCTCTCTCTTAGAAATCTCCTTTACTGCTGTGTGCATCCCTAGATTTCTGGAGGCAATTATCACCAGGGACAAGACCATTTCTTACAATTGTGCAGCCCAACTATTTTTCTCTATTTTCATGGGGGGGGGGTGACTGAATTTTACATTCTAATTGCCATTGTCGTATGTTGCCATCTGCAAGCCCCTGCATTACACAACCATCATGAGCAGGAAACTCTGCAGCCTGCTTGCGCTCTGTGCTTGGCTGGGTGGGTTTCTGACCATTTTCCCGCCCCTTATGCTTCTCCTCCAGCTGGATTAGCGTGCAATGTCATTGATCACTTTTTGTGTGACTATTTCCCCCTTTTACAATTGTCTTTTTCAGATACATGGTTCCTAGAAATAATTGGTTTATACTTTGCTTTGGTTACCTTGCTATTCACTTTGGCCCTAGTGATTTTGTCTTATATGTACATTATCAGGACTATTCTGAGAATCCCATCTGCCAGTCAGAGAAAAAAGGCCTTCTCCACTTGTTCCTCTCACATGATTGTCATCTCCATCTCCTATGGAAGCTGTATATTCATGTATGCTAATCCCTCGGCCAAAGAAAAGGCATCATTGACAAAAGGAGTAGCTATTCTCAATACCTCTGTGGCCCGCCATGCTGAACCCCTTCATCTATACCCTGAGAAACCAGCAAGTGAAACAAGTCTTCAAAGACATGGTCTATAAAGCAGTCTTTTCTGCCAATAAATTTTTTTGGGGTCAAAAATAAAGGACACTTTAAAGAACAATTAGGTTAAATCCTGAAATTCCTAACCATCTATTCATTAATAACTACCTTTGCTCTTTATAGCCTGTTAACCTGCCACATGACAGTTATTATATTTCCTAATCTGTTACGTTCACTTCCAAGCTAAGTTTTTCCAGTGCATTGCTTATCGACATTTCAAAATATATAAAGTTACTCCTCCTACAGAATTTTTGTAGATTGAAATGTATTTCTTTAAGACAAAGTGTGTTGTGAAAAGATCATTTTAATTCTGTTAATCAGTCCCTGAAAGGATCCTATGAAGTACCACACTGTACTTCAAATGTAGAGTTTAATTTCCTATGTGTAATTTCCTATGTATTTTCAAGGTGAAAACTGTTAGTTTCCTATGGTTTAGAGAAGCTATATATTCTGTGTGATAGTACACGAAATTCAGTCCAAAGAGATAATATGTATTCATGCATTGGACTTTTAAAGTAGAGGTTTTTATTTTGTGAAATTCAATATATATATTGAAGGTAAATATTGATCATGATATTATGTATTTTTATAGAAGTTATATGTGAATTCTATAAAAATGCATAGTAAATTATATTTATAATCAAATAATTAAAAATAAATATAATATAACTAAAACACTGCCACTTTCCAGAACTTAATACTCATGTCTATGATAATTACTTTGAATTCTTTGTCAAGTGTTCATAAACCTACATTTATTTAGGGTCTATTTTTTGAGATTCATTTTATTTGCATCATTTTCTCTTCTTTATGTCCCTTGTAAATTGGTGTTGTTATGTACACATTTGATGAAACAGCCACCTCTCCCAGTCTTTTAAAGCTGGATTTGTTCAGGCAAAACCATCACTGCTCAGTCCACCTAGAGACTCTGGGGGCCTCTCCAATCTTTTCTGAGGATGTCTGTCCTCAGATTTGTGTTTGGAGATTCCTCAGCAAGCTGAGAAAAGCTGGGTTCATATCTATTTTGAGTCTATTGTATCTACAGTGTTCCTATAGTATCTAAGACAGCAGTTTCTCAATGTTTGTTGAATGAATAGCAGTGATTGAGTCAACAGATGTGGAGTTTTTTTGGTCATTTCTAAAATTAGATTAAAGGAATCTGAATTGTAAATTTTTGCAGATTTCCTAGGTTTTATGGCTTCATTAATTACCAGAACCCAGCCCACCAATCAAATGAAAAGAGGCCTCCGGATAGTAGATACTTCTCAACAATTAGCACCATTATTAAGTAAAATGACCTGTGAAAATTCTTGGAACATATTGAAGACTTTAAAATTTATTTAAGCTAACTTTTCTCATGCCTTCTATGGGAATTCACTGAGCATGATATTGTATCTCATTCTACTTTTCATTGTTCTCTATTTAATCTTTTGAATACTTTTATACTTAATAGCTTAGTGAGCCACTTTATGGGGACATTTTATTACACAAGAAAGGAAATGTAGTGTTTACACATGAGATTCATTCATCCCAATATTTCAGTCAGCAAGGTCAATAAATGTCTATACTTTAGGGAAATCCTGATTTACCAAATTCAGAAAACCTCTTCCAAAAATTTTGCAAATATTCCATATGTTTCTGCCCTACTTCTCATGCTTTTCTATCTCTTTGGACATCGTCCACCAAGTTTTCTAATTCAATATTGGTACAAATATTGATAACATATGTATAATCCTTAGAGTATTTTCCTCTTGGCTCTGTTGGCACATTTGATTCACTGGAGTATTTCCCATGAGCCATGGGCATATGCTGTGATAAAACTGCATGTGGCTTATGCAGGTTAAAAATCCATATAAAAATCATGTCCATGAAGAACCACAGTAATGATATCTTGCTATCCTTCACCATTTTTGCTCCCATGGCTACAAAGCAAAATGCATCAAAGAAAAATAGCTATAGAAAGAAGATAATTGCAAATGTGTTGAGACAGAGTATTTTTACAAATGCTAAATATTTTAACCTAAACTTGAAATAGCTACCAATATTTTTTAATAGTTTCTGCCACTTAATGTGATGCATTTGTAGAAATAGAGGTAAGATTGTAAAATTAAAGCCAATGAAAACTTTCCTTTCCTTAGCACTGATTTCTTAATTCTTAGCTTAGCAGTTCATCAGGTGAAATAAATAATGAATAATTTGGGTTGCCATTCCTTCCTGTATATACCAAGGATTCTGAAGAATGAGTCTGTTTATATTTCCTGTTTGTCATACTAATTTATTATTTTCAGAAAATTACTCTGAGTTTGGTCCTGCTCATTGAATATATGTCTGATAAGTAACACATGCTTCAGTTTCAGGAGGAAAGAGTATAGAATTCCAATTTAACCTTTAACTAGCTGTATGCTTTTGTTTATAATAATTAATCTCTCATTGTCCATTTTTTCAAAGGTAACATAAGGTTATTGCAATGAATCAATGCAATCAATGAGATAAGTACATAAACCTTAGCACTGTCTCTCAAGTAAGTTTCCTCCAAAATGGTCGTTATTGTTTTATAATGGGACCATCTTCCTCAAATGTAATAATTGATTTTATTTGTAGGAATAATAAGGAGAACAGTATTTACTGTGTGGGAATACATGCTTTAAAATTTTATATAATTTAATTTTACTTTTAATTGTTAGCCATCACAATAATTCTATGAAATATTATCCTCATTTTCACAGTGGGGGAAAAACATATAACTCAGAGAGAGTTGTATTTTTAATCCAGATATCTTGGAATGCAAATCCCCAATAATCCCACAGAAAATAATTAAAATTAAGACCTGATGCTATATTTTTATAAGAATTTCTTTTCCTTTTTAGGTTAAACATTATCTTCAAATATAGATACTAGTTAACAAACAGACATTTAGGGAGAAATAGAATATCTCTATGGAAACCCACAGATCCTAAGAGTGATTTAGGTGATTACATTTTTTTCCTTCATTATTCCTAATCATACGGGTTTGTGTGTTGAGCTGACTAATTTGATTTGACTCCCCTTTTCCATTAATAAAAAATAAGTTGCCTTTTTTCAGAGGAGTCAGAGAAACAGAATTCTGAAATAACTGTAGGACTATTCAAAAATAGTCTTAAAGTAATAATCTGAAAATAATCTAAATTGACTCTTCTTATGAATTTTTTTTAAATACAGTCATGATGAAGTTCTTACATGGTATTAGATGTCAGCAAGCACAGTCAGCAGTGGAACAAATCATTCTAGAAAAAAATTAGGGTTGTTATAAATCCAAATTATTACCCAAGATATAAAATTTAAACAATATTCTGTTCTCTTCTATGACAAATTATCCTAACTTATAAACCTAACACCAAGAAAAAGATCTTTTATTAATAGGGAAAGACAGATAATTGGAATGCTGTGTAATAATGCTAGAGTTTCCCACGTGGCTCAGTGATAAAGGATCCACCTGCCTGTGCAGGAGATTCGAGACCCAGGTTCTTGATCCTGGGGTTGGAAAGATCCCCTGGAGGAGGAAATGGCAACCCACTCCAGTATTCTTGCCTGGGAAATCCCAAGGACAGAGGACCCTGGTGGGCTACAGTTCATAGGGTTGCAAAGAGTTGGGCATGACTGAGCACGTATGCACCTTTATTAATACTGATGGTGCAAACTCTCTTGAGTTTATATTTGTTCATAGCATTACTTGTGACTTCTTAGGAGTCTTAAAGTTAGGAATAGTAAAGTCAGTACATAAAGAGAATGTGAGAAGATAATTTATGTTTCCAATTATATTGTGGAATTTATGGAGCTTCCCACCCATGTCTCACAATTTAGATAAAATAAGGAAAACAATTTCTCAATCCTTAATAGACATTTACATATTGTTGCTTTTTCAAATTGTAGCATTTAGGGAATGCTGGTGATATTTTCTCAAAGAAGTCATACTTATAATTTACTATGGAGTAGCAGATGCTTCCTGAAAATCATTTCCAGTTATTTTATTTAACCCCAAATTTTATTTAGCTCAATGGCAAGCATTTGCTTATTATATAGGTTGATTTTCATTTTCAAAGATCCACAAGCCTAATTTGACCCTGAACTATCCAAGACACTAGAGTTCATTAAAGAGAAAGAGACAGAAAGGAACATGAAGCTTGTTATCCTAAGTTCCTTGGGACTAGAAAAAATGTGAATGAGACATTAGTAAGGAAAGTATGAAATGATGACTTAGAGACTTGGATATATTCTTCATTACATTACCAAAAACATCCCAGGAATGGTTAACACCTCACATCTCAGAAATTATTTACAGATTAGAGTCATAAATAGCTGTTAATTGCAGAGGATTGTACATTGAGAACAATGACTTTTAAATTTTAAATATCTATCAAATACTTGAGTTGCCATAAATTTGCCTACAGAAATTATCCTTGTAAGGCTTTTTTTTCTTATAAGTGCTCTTAAACATTTTTTCTCTAGTCATTGAGGATTATCGAAAGGATAAGTTCATTTCTAACATGAACATCACATTTTTTCCCCAGTGCACTGGCCACCATTGATGTCAGTTGGAATTTTCCCTAAATCAACAGCAGCCCTACTTTTTGCTATACAGAGGAATAAATGAAAAGAGAGTTCAGTTTGTAGAGAAAAAAATTGTGAGAATTTTCACAATGTTATGATAAATTACATGCTACAAATCAACAAACCCACACCTTGAAATTAAGTATGCTATTGCAAAAACCTTCTCTCCTGACACTAGGATGTAAAAGCTACAAGTCAATGAGAAGTCACAAAATGAATGATATTGAAATTTGTTATTGTTGTTGTTATTCAGTCACTAAGTCGTGTCCAGCTTTTTGCCACCCCATTGACTGCAGCATGTTAGGCTTCCCTGTCCTTCACTATTTCCCAGACATTGCTCAGATTCATGTCCACTGAGTCAGTGATGCTATCTAACCATCTCACCCTCTGCCACCTCTTTCTCTTTGTGCTTTCAATCTTTTCCAGAATCAGGGTATTTTCCAATGACTTGGCTCTTCACATTAGGTGGCCAAAGTATTGCAGTTTCATTCACCAACAGTCAGTCCATAGAATATTCATGGTTTATTTCCTTTAAGATTGACTGGTTTGATCTCCTTGCAGTCCAAGGAACTCTCAAGAGTCTTCTCCAGCACCATGATTTGAAAGCATCAATTCTTGGGTGCTCAGCATTTCTTATGTGAGGTTCCAACTCTCACATTCATACATGACTACTGAAAAAAACTATAGCTTTGACTATATGGACCTTTTTGGTAAAGTTATATCTCTGCTTTTATATATGTTGTCTAGGACTGTCATAGCTTTTCTTCAAAGGAGCAAGCATCTTTTGATTTCATGGCTGCAGTCACTGTCCACAGTGATTTTGGAGCCCAAGAAAGAAAATCTGTCACTGCTTCCACTTTTTCCCTTCTATTTGCCATGAAGTGATGGAACTGGATGCCATGATCTTAGTTTTTTAAATATTGAATTTTAAGCCAGCTTTTTCATTCTCTTCTTTCACCCTCATCAAGAGGCTCTTTAGTTCCTCTTCATTTTCTGCCATTAGAGTGGTATCATCTGTGTATCTGAGGTTGTTGATATTTTTCCGGGCAATCTTGATTACAGTTTGTGCATAATCCAGCCTGACATTTCACATGATGTACTCTGAATAGAAGTGAAATAAGCAGGGTGACCAAATACAGCCTTGATGTATTCCTTTCCCAATTTGGAACCAGTCCATTGTTCCAAGTTTGGTTCTAACTGTTGCTTCTTGACCTGCATACAGGTTTCTCAAGAGACAGGTAAGGTAGTCTGGTATTTCCATCTCTTTAAGAATTTTCCACAGTTTGTTGTGATCCACACAGTCAAAGACGTGACTGTTGTCAATGAAGCAGATATTGAAATAAACTGATTCAATGATTTATGCTACTGTTAGTTATGATGACAAAATAAAGCCTTTATTGCTCTTTCATGGACTATACTAGTAGATTGACAAAATAGAACTTCTATTAAGGGAATATTAATGTAGATAAAATAAAAACATAATGTAAAAATCAGAATACACACACACACACACACACACACACACATATATATATAAAGAGAGGATGCTAATAATATGTGGATAGGAGAAATTTGGAGGAAAAAGAGTTTCCTCCTGAAGATAATGTTTCATTTTAGATATTGACACACTTTGGTTTCCTTAGCTCATGACACAGATCCAATATACTTAATGTCCACTCTGCCTCCTTTCTACTCTTGACTATCTAATATCTGAGAAGACCACCATAACAGATACATGACCTGGAATTTCTTTATTCCATTATCTGGGGCTTCAGATGAGTAGGAGATTGAGAAGATGAGTGCAAGTCTGACTCAATATTTAGAAATCTGTCATGTAGATAAATATTTATCTTCAATGATTTTCCTTTTGGAAACATATGCACTGAATGGCCTTTTTCCTTACACATTTGGCTCTTCTATATTACACTGGGAAACAATCAGTATACGAGAAACTAGGTGACAGACATTCAGTTCAGTTCAGTTCAGTAGCTCAGTCCTGTCCGACTCTTTGCAACCCCATGAATCGCAGCATGCCAGGCCTCCCTGTCCATCACAAACTCCCAGAGTTTACTCAAACTCATGCCCATCGAGTTGGTGATGCCATCCAGCCATCTCATCCTCTGTCGTCCCCTTCTCTTCCTGCCCCAGTCCCTCCCAGCATCAGGGTCTTTTCCAGTGAGTCAACTCTTCGCATGAGGTGGGCCAAAGTATTGGAGCTTCAGCTTCAGCATCAGTCCTTCCAATGAACACCCAGGACTGATCTCCTTTAGGATGGACTGGTTGGACCTCCTTGCAGTCCAAGGGACTCTCAAGAGTCTTCTCCAACACCACAGTTCAAAAGCATCAATTCTTCAGCGCTCAGCTTTCTTCACAGTCCAACTCTCACATCCATACATGACCACTGGAAAAACCATAGCCTTGACCAGGGAGAACTTTGTTGGCAAAGTAATGTCTCTGCTTTTTAATATACTATCTAGGTTGGTCATAACTTTCCTTCCAAGAAGTAAGCGTCTTTTAATTTCATGGCTGCAGTCACCATCTGCAGTGATTTTGGAGCCCCCCAAAAATAAAGTCTGACACTGTTTCCACTGTCTCCCCATCTATTTCCCATGAGGTGATGGGACCAGATGCCATGATCTTAGTTTTCTGAATGTTAAGCTTTAAGCCAACTTTTTCACTCTCCTCTTTCACTTTCATCAAGAGGCTTTTTAGTTCCTCTTCACTTTCTGCCATAAGGGTGGTGTCATCTGCATATCTGAAGTTACTGATATTTCTCCCGGCAATCTTGATTCCAGCTTGTGCTTCTTCCAGCCCAGCGTTTCTCATGATGTACTCTGCATATAAGTTAAATAAGCAGGGTGACAATATACAGCCTTGATGTACTCCTTTTCCTATTTGGAACCAGTCTGTTGTTCCATGTCCAGTTCTAACTGTTGCTTCCTGACTTGCATACAGGTTTCTCAAGAGGCAGGTCAGGTGGTCTGGTATTCCCATCTCCTTCAGAATTTTCCACAGTTTATTGTGATTCACATAGTCGAAGGCTTTGGCATAGTCAATAAAGCAGAAATAGATGTTTTTCTGGAACTCTCTTGCTTTTTTGATGATCCAGCGGATATTGGCAGTTTGATCTCTGGTTCCTCTGCCTTTTCTAAAACCAGCTTGAACATCTGGAAGTTCTTGGTTCACGTATTGCTGAAGCCTAGCTTGGAGAATTTTGAGCATTATCTTACTAGCGTGTGAGATGAGTGCAATTGTGTGGTAGTTTGAGCATTCTTTGGGGTTGCCATTCTTAGGGATTGGAATGAAAACTGACCTTTTCCAGTCCTGTGAGTATAGGATGATTTACTGAGGTTGAAGAAAAGACAAAGAGTGTCCCAGTAGGAGGGGATCCTGTGGAGACTCTTTTTAAGAGTCAACAGGTAGCAAATACTAGGTTTGAGAAAAACATAGATTATAATTCCTGGTTTTACTGTGAAGGATATGTTGTTTGTATAAGATTTTTAAAAATAGTTTTAGCCTGATGCCAGTTTGTTAACTAGGAATTTTATAAAGTAACATTCTATGTGAAACACAAATCCGACATGTAGTAAAAACTTACTTCAAAACAAGTTATCTATTTCATTAACTTTTAAGACAATCTCCTGAATTATGTTAGCAGGGCATACTAGGTTTACTTCCATAGACAAATCCCAGTGCTATACATTGATAATCCCCTTTTCTGTGTCTTGTCTTTGTGTTTTCTCCTAAAGGTTACTCAAAAGAAGAAGAAGAAAAAAATGAGAAACTACACAGAAATAACAGAGTTTATTCTCCTGGGACTGTCAGAAAACCCACAACTTCGGGTTGTGAGCTTTATCTTTCTGCTCATCACCTACATGCTCAGCATCACTGGGAACTTGACCATTATCACCCTGACTCTGAGGGATGGCCACCTCCAAAGCCCCATGTATTTCTTCCTCAGAAATTTCTCCTTAGTAGAAGTTTCATTCACAACTGTCAGTTGTGACAAGTTCTTGGCCACCATTATTACAAGAGATAAAACCATCTCTTTAATGATTGTATGGCTCAGTGTTTTTTTGTTTTGTTTTTTTTTTCGTTTTCTTGGGAATCACTGATTCCAGTTTTACCTCCTGGCTGCCGTGTCCTATGACTGTTACATTGCCATCTGCAAACCGCTGCATTCCATGACCATCATGAATCACAGAGTCTGCACACTCCTTGTCTTGGCCTCTTGGCTGGCTTCATTCTTAATCATATTCCCATTAGTAATGCTCTTCCTACAGCTTGATTACTGTAAGTCCAATGTTATTGACCATTTTAGTTGTGGTTATTTCCCCTTATTATACCTTTCTTGTTCAGACACCAAATTTCTAGAGATAGTAGGGTTTTCCTGTGTTGTGTTTATTCTATTGTTCACTTTAGCATTAATAATTCTGTCCTACACATATGTCATCAGAACAATTTTGAGGATCCCTTCTACCACTCAGAGGACAAAGGCCTTTTCCACATGTTCTTCCCACATGATTGTCATCTCCATCTCTTATGGCAGCTGCATTTTCATGTATATGAATCCATCAGCAAAGGACAGGGTGTCTTTGAACAAGGGGGTGGCTGTGCTAAACGCCTCCATAGCTCCCATGCAGAACCCCTTTATCTATACCCTAAGGAATCAGCAAGTCAAGTGAGCCTTCATGGAAATGGAAAGGAGGACTGTATTTTTCTCAAGCAAATGAAAAAATAAAAGTCTTGTTTTATGAATTAGACACATATGAATGAAAAGTAATTAAATTAAAATCCAGGAATTTCAAAACCTACTAATATCCACACAGCCTCCCTAGATTCATTTTTCATCATTCATATTTTTATTGCCAGCAGTTTATCAAGGATATTTGCAAATGTATATTTTCTTTTTGCCATTCAAATTTGAATTATTCATATATATATATATACACATATACACAAATATATGGTTATACATATGTGTACAGTTTTTTTTTTTTCCATTCAATTTGCAATCCTTCTCTCATGTACTTTTCTTCCTTTAGGGCTGGTTTTTCCAGCCTGTAACTATGGGAGTGATTTTATTTCCTTCTTTGAAACATTTTTGATTTCATTATTTCACACTAATTTTTAGAAAATTAAAGTCAGAAAGAGGTAGAGCAGGCGCACACAAGAGAGAATAGTGTTTTACAATTTGAGCAGAAATCA
>NW_027224312.1:57632-76180 GCF_023699985.2 Odocoileus virginianus | reverse complement strand
TTGGGTGTTCCAATCCCAAGCTTTAGAAACCAAAATCAGGAAAACACCCACACCCCCACCCCCACAAAATGCACTTCAGCAGCTTTCAAACCCAGGAGATAAAGGGAAAAGAGAATCATTGGCGCAAACAAAAGAGAAAGAAATTTGGACATAAACCACAATGAAATATACCTGACATATAAAAGCAAAAAAATGCCATTTTCAGGGATACAAAATCAATAAAATCACAGAATAAAGAAGGCAGAAAAAGCAAATCACAATGTTCCCTTTCCAAGGGGATTAAAAAAACAATCGATGATTACGGCCCTAAAAAGCAACCCCACAAAAAATACCCCCCCAAACCCTCCACAACAAGCGGGCGGAACGGAGGGGACGGGGGCATTGCTTGGGGGGGCCCGGGCCCAAGCCCCCAAAGCAATGGGAGGGAGCTTTTTTTAAACTGGGGAAAAAGAAAGGGAAAAAATTTAACCCGGGCCCCCCAACACACGCCGCGGTTCGAAAAAAAAAAGGGGACGAGAATCTCAAGAAGACCGGCCCATCCCCCTGAGGTAGGGGGCAGGGGGGGGGGGAAAAGGCAAACTCAGCCCCTGAGAAGCCACCCCACCCCACACTGCAAACAGGCCTCCTTCCTATCTAAAGATTTCCCCGAGACCCACCCAGTGCTCTGGGGCCGGGGAGGGAAAAAGCCCCTACCCGGGAGAGGGGCCCCCCAAACCCTGGCGCCGGGCGCCCCCCGCGGAGGGAAAAGGCCGCCCACACCTGGGGAGAAAAACGCCCCAAGCCTCTGCTGCCGGGCCGCGGCCCGGGGGGAAAAGGGCCGCCCACCTGGGGAGAATCCCGCCCAAGCCTCTGGCTCCTGGGCCCACTCGCCGCGGGGGGATAAGGCATACTCACCCAGGAAGTGCGCCCAAGCCTCTGGCTCCCTGAACCGCTCAGGCCGGGGAAGCACAAAACGCAGGACCAACGAATTGCGCTTTTTGGATACCCGAAAACGGGAAACCCCCACCAACGCAGGCCGCTCCATGTAGAGCAGCCGGAGCCGACATGTAAGGGCGAAAGAAAAGACACCCCCTACAGGGCAAACCCATGTGGCCGGAACACGGTGAGCGCTATCCACCAGAGCGACTTTGCACGCCCCCCCTCCCTGTAGCGACTGAACTAACTAGAACCCAAATAAAGATCACCTCTGCCCCCCCTGTGTCGGGGCGGAAATTAGACCCCAAAAACACAAACAAACCAAATAAAAAAAGGGAACCGCTTCAGAAAGGACCTGCAACAGTTTAAAATCCTAAGAAAACACCGGCTACAGGGGAAAGGGGGCCTACAATACAAGAAGTGTAAGCTGGAAAGAGACTACTAAAATTGAACTAACCTACGCGACCGCAAAAACCCTCGAGAATTCCTAATAATGAAAATTTTTTTTTTAATTTAAAAAAAAAAATTTTTTTTCTACCCTTTTTTTTTTTTTTTTTAAAATTTTTTAATTTTTTTTCTTTCTTTTTCTTTATAATTCCCTATTCCCCCCCATAACCCCTAACTTTCATTTTCATATATTTTTACGATTTTTTTATTTGGGAAAAAAAAAAATTTTTTTCTTTTCTTTTTTTTTTCTTTTCTTTTTTTTCTTTCTCTTATTTTCTTTTGAGACCTCTAATACCCTCTATTTTTCCTTTAAAACCTTTCTTTTTCATTCACTATAGCCACAAAAAAAAAAAAAAGAGAGAAAAAAACCCTATTTTAAACGAATTTCTATACATTTTTAAATTTTTTGTTTTTTTGTTTTTTAAATATTTTTTTCAAAAGTCAAACCTCACACTAATTTTCAATTTTGTTTTTCCCCTCAAACACCCTACTTCCTCCATTCCCCTTTTTTTCCCCAAACCCAAACTCTGTAAATCTTTGTGGGTGTCTGGCCCCGGGAGAACACTTTGGAACAGAAACGCGTAGACTTCTCTCCCCCTCTTGAGTCCCCTTTTTCTCCTTCCTTCCCCCATATCTCCTTCCCCCTCTCCAATTCTTCATGTAACTCTGTGAACCTCCGGTTTCTCTCAGGGTGGAAACCCTTTTCACCTTAACCTAAATTTTTTTTATCAGACTGAATTGGGAGAACCCTTGAACTATTAGAAGAAAAAAACTAAATCCAGGGGCGGGAAAAATTGACCCAAATCCTGAAAAAACCCAAAAACTCCACCACCGGAACTTTAAGGGGAATAAAACCTCCAAAGCTTCCAACCTACACCCAAAACCAACCACCCCCAAAAGACCCAAATAACTCCATACAAGAATACCCCCAAAAATTCTTTAGCAACGCGGGAACATAGACCTAGGTCAAATACGGGCTCTCCAAAGCCCAAAACCTAACACAACCCATCGCAAAGCTCTTACTGGACACCCATTTGCACCCCAGAGAGAAAAATCCAAATTTCCACGCACCAAATCGACACAAGCTTCCCTAACCAGGAAACCTTGACAAACCAATCGCCAACCCCCCCACTGGTAAACCTCCACAATAAAAAAACCTCAAACCAAAAAAACAAAAAGCCCACCCAACACAAAATCAAACATATAAAAGGCAGAAAAACCCAACAGCAAAAGGGGAAAATGAAAAAACCCCCAATCAAAAAAAAAGGGGGAAAAATGGGGAATCTCCCTGAAAAAAAATTTTAATAATGAAAATAAAATGACCAAAATCTTGAAAAAAAAGGATTTACAAAAAAAATACCGGGAAAACAAAGATTGCGAAGATCAAAAAAATGTTTAAAAAAGCCCTAGAAGAAAAAAAAAAAATCAATTAAAAATAAAATGAAATAAATAAAATCAAAAACACTCTGGAGGAACCATAGTAGAATAACAAGACAGAAATAGGATAAATTAGAAGATAAAATGGGGAAAAAAAAGAAGCGAGGGGAAAAAAAGAAAAAAGAATCAAAAAAATGAGGACAACCTCGGGACCTCTGGACTATTAAACCCCCCCAACTTCGAATCATGGGACCCCAAAGAAAAACAAAAAAAAAAAGGCCAGAAAATACTCGGGGAAAATTTTGCTGAAAACTTCCCTAAAATGGAAGGGAATAGCCAACCAAGTTCAAGAAACCCAGAAGCCCAAACAGATAAACCCAAGCGAAACACCCCAAGACACATATTAATCAAATTAACAAAGATCAAACACAAAAACAAATTTAAAACAGAAAGGGGGAAAACAAAAAATAACACAAAAAGGGGATTCCCATAAGGAAAACACTGATCTATCAAAAAAACCCCTTTCGGGCCAAAGGAATGCAGGACAATTTAAAGAATGAAAGAAATAACCTAAAACCCTAGATTACCTCCCCCAAAAGGGATCTCATTCGGTATGAAGAAACTCAAAACTTTACAGACAAGAAAAAAGCTGAGAAAATTTCGCACCCCCAAAACCCTTTTCAAAAAATCAAAATCTTCTCAGACAGAAACGCAGAAAGGGGTATAAAAGTGAACCCCAAACAACCAAATAAATCAACGGACCAACTATCAATAATTACCTTAAATGAAAAGGGGTTGAATCCCCAACCAAAAAACAAAGGGCTGGCAATGGATACAAAAAGCAAGACCCCTATAAATGCTTCACAAGACCCACCTCAAACAAGGAACATACAATAAAATAAGGGGCTGAAAAAAATATCCACGCAAACGGAGCCCAAAAAAAGCGGGATCCAATACCATATCAATAAAATAGACTTCAAAAAAAGTCTGTGAAAAAGACAAAGATGACACTACATAAGACAAAAGGATCAATCCAAGAAAAGATAAAAAATTAAAAATTTATTTTGCACCCAAACATAGGAGCCCCGAAATTTGGGTAAGGCAAACGCTAACGAGTATAAAGAGAATTAATAGTAACACAATAATAGTAGGAGATTTTAATACCCCACTCACAACTTGGTAGATAAATAAACAAAATGAAAAAGGGAAACACAACTTTAAGGACACAATGGACCAGCTAGCCTAATTACATCTATAGATTTTTTCCACCCCAAAAAACAATAAACTTCACCTTTTTTCTCAGTGCACACGGAACCTTCCCAAATAGATCACATCCTCCAAAATTTAAAAATTTCTTGTAAATTCAAAAAATCGAAATCATTCCAGTTCTTTTCTGACCACAGTGCGTAAATTAGATCTAATTACAGGAAAAAAATTTTTAAAAAATTTCAAACATATGGGGCAAAC
Source organism: Odocoileus virginianus (assembly GCF_023699985.2). Classification (NCBI taxonomy): domain Eukaryota; kingdom Metazoa; phylum Chordata; class Mammalia; order Artiodactyla; family Cervidae; genus Odocoileus; species Odocoileus virginianus. Next base: position 71,974 of record NW_027224312.1, on the reverse strand, counting down.
AAAACCTTCTGAATAACCAACAATCAAAAAAAAATCAAAAAAAAAATCAAAAAAAGCATAGAAATGAAAGAAAATATAACAAACAACCCAAAACAGGGGAAATGTAAAACAGGCTAAGGGGGAAAATCATAGCATTACAGGGCCCACCTCAAAAACAAGAAAAAAAATCAATAAATAACCTAACTCTACACCTAAAGCACTAGAGGGAAAAGAAATGAAAAACCCCAGGGGTTTGTAGAAGGAAAAAATCTTAAAAATTAGGGGAAAATAAATCAAAAAAAACTAAAGAGACCTACAAAAATTTAAAAAAGCTAAAAACTGGTTTTTTAAAAAAATTAACAAAATTGACAACATTTGCAAAGACCATTAAAAACAAAAAAGAACCAAAAATTTAAAAAAATTTTGAAAAGAAATGGGGAAAATCACAACAGCAACACGAAATACAAAAATCATAAAAACTACTACCACACTCTATCCAATAAAAGGACAACTTGGGAAAAATGGACAATTCTTTGAGAATATAACTTTCCAAAACTGAACCGGAAAAAAAGAAGATCTTAAAAAACGATACAAGCAAAGAAATCAAACTGGAATAAAATCTTCCGCAAACAAAACCCAGGGCCAATGGGTTCACACGAAAATTCTACCAAAATTAGAGAAACCTAACACCTTCTTACTCAAACTCTTCCCAAAAAATTTAGAAGAAGGTAAATTTTAAACTCATTCTATACCACCATCACCCAATCCAAAAACCCGACAAAGATGCCCAAAAAAAAAAAAACTACAGGGCCAATATCACTGATAACAAATGCAAAAATCCCAAAAAAATTCTAGCAAACAAACCCAAAACAATTAAAAAATCATTCCATGACCCCGTGGGGTTTATCCCAGGAATGCAAGGTTCTTTTAAAATCCCAAATCAAACAAGTAATACACCACATTAACAAATTGAAAGAAAAAACCATAGATTACTCAAAATGCAGAAAAAACCTTTGACAAAATTCAAAATCCATTTTTTGATTAAAACTCTCCAAAGCAAATAAAGGAACATACCTCAACATAAAAAAGCTATATAAAACCCCAAGCAAGCATCACCCTCAAGGGGGAAAAATTTAAAGCATTTCCCCTGAAAAAAAGAACAAAACAAGGGGCCCACTCTCACCACTACTTTCAACTTTTTTTGGGAAGTGTTTGGGCCCCAAACAATCAGGGGAAAAAAAAAAGTAAAAATCCAATAGGGAAAAAAGAAGGAAACTCTCGCTGTTTTGCAGATACAAAACCTCACATAGAAAACCCTAAAGACTCTACCAGAAAATTACTAGAGCTAATCAATGAATACAGTAAAGTTGCAGGACATAAAATTAACACACAGAAATCTCTTGCATTCCTATACACTAACAATGAGAAAACAGAAAGAGAAATTAAGGAAACAATACCATTCACCATTGCAACAAAAAGAATAAAATACTTAGGAGTATATCTACTCTAAAGAAACAAAAGACCTATACATAGAAAACTATAAAACACTGATGAAAGAAATCAAAGAGGACACAAGCAGATTGAGAAATATACCATGTTCATGGACTGGAAGAATCAATATTGTCAAAATGGCTATACTACCCAAAGTAATCTATAGATTCAATGCAATCCCTATCAAACTACCAACAGTATTTTTCACAGAACTAGATCAAATAATTTCACAATTTGTATGGAAATACAAAAAACCTCGAATAGCCAAAGTAATCCTGAGAAAGAAGAATGGAACTGGAGGAATCAATCTGCCGGACTTCAGACTCTACTACAAAGCCACAGTCATCAAGACAGTATGGTACTGGCACAAAGACAGAAATATAGATCAATGGAACAGAATAGAAAGCCCAGAGATAAGTCCACGAACCTATGGTCACCTTATCTTCGACAAAGGAGGCAAGGATATACAATGGAAAAAAGATAACCTCTTTAACAAGTGGTGCTGGGAAAACTGGTCAACCACCTGTAAAAGAATGAAACTAGAACACTTTCTAACACCATACACAAAAATAAACTCAAAATGGATTAAAGATCTAAATGTAAGACCAGAAACTATAAGACTCCTAGTGGAGAACATAGGCAAAACACTCTCAGACATAAATCACAGCAGGATCCTCTATGACCCACATCCCAGAATTTCAGAAATAAAAGCAAAAATAAACAAATGGGACCTAATGAAACTTAAAAGCTTTTGCACAACAAAGGAAACTATAAACAAGGTGAAAAGACAGCCCTCAGATTGGGAGAAAATAATAGCAAATGAAGCAACAGACAAAGGATTAATCTCAAAAATATACAAGCAACTCCTCCAGCTCAACTCCAGAAAAATAAATGACCCAATCAAAAAATGGGCCAAAGAACTCAACAGACATTTCTCCAAGGAAGACATACAGATGGCTAACAAACACATGAAAAGATGCTCAACATCACTCATTATCAGAGAAATGCAAATCAAGAACCACAATGAGGTACCATTACACGCCAGTCAGGATGGCTGCTATCCAAAAGTCTACAAGCAATAAATGCTGGAGAGGGTGTGGAGAAAAGGGAACCCTCTTACACTGTTGGTGGGAATGCAAATTAGTACAGCCACTATGGAAAACAGTGTGGAGATTTCTTAAAAAGCTGGAAATAGAACTGCCATATGACCCAGCAATCCCACTTCTGGGCATACACACCAAGGAAACCAGATCTGAAAGAGACACGTGCACCCCAATGTTCATCGCAGCACTGTTTATAATAGCCAGGACATGGAAGCAACCCAGATGCCCATCAGCAGACGAATGGATGAGGAAGCTGTGGTACATATACACCATGGAATACTACTCAGCCATTAAAAAGAATTCATTTGAATCAGTTCTAATGAGATGGATGAAACTGGAGCCCATTATACAGAGCGAAGTAAGCCAGAAAGATAAAGACCATTACAATATACTAACACATATATATGGACTTTAGAAAGATGGTAACGATAACCCTATATGCAAAACAGAAAAAGAGACTCAGATGTATGGAATAGACTTGTGGACTCTGGGAGAAGGAGAGGGTGGGATGTTTCAGGAGAACAGCATTGAAACATGTATATTATCTAGGGTGAAACGGATAACCAGCTCAGGTTGGGTACATGAGACAAGTGCTCGGGCCTGGTGCACTGGGAAGACCCAGAGGGATCGGGTGGAGAGGGAGGTGGGAGGGGGGACTGGGATGGGGAATACATGTAAATCCAGGGAAAAAAAAAAACATATTGATGGAGATGAGTACCCAAACAAAAGGGAAATGGACTTGCGTACCTGGTAAAACTTATCAAAGGGTATCGGTGGGTGAGAGGCTGAAAGGTGAAGACTGGAATAAAGTTGTACCCACAAATGCCTATGCAATTCATAATCCACATGGACCTCCTGTATCAAGAGATATGTCCTCAACAGATTCTAAAAGATAGCTATGATAATAACGACAGTTGAATACCTCCAGGTATCTGTGGAAAGGAAGGAGAAAATGTTTCCCTGCAATGACTACAATGGTGTGAAGAGTCTTAAATAAGAAATAAAGTTAGACTTAAAGACAAACCTCAAAGGCTAGAGACAAAAGCTTTTGGTGTCATCCTGTGTCTCATTCTACTCTTATTTACAACCAGGCCTGGAATAACCTCCGAGGCTACTGTTACCATAGGAACAAGAGGAGGGAATGAAAAATGCTGCCGCCTTGTGGCCATTTTCTCTAACAGCAACCTTAAAATGCTTGCTGATGGCCACACTATTCACAAGGGTGCTGAGCTCCAACTGATACCCACCCTTAACAAATTTCCCGGGCTCACAGAGGGGAAAATTAATAAAGTAAACACAGGAGAAGCTAACAGGAAGAGGATATGAAGAGGTAAACACAATTCCATGTTTTTTATAAAAGCACATGACAATGGGCACATAGGGTGAATTCTAAGAGATACAAACATCTAAGCTGCGAGGACATTATCACCTCTGCCTGAGCATGGAAAAAGGCCACTGTCAAATGCTGGACATGACATCAATGGTAGAGTAGCATTAGTACAGTGGGTGCTTTAGGGTACTGGGGGGATGGACGTGGTCAGAGCCACTATGACCATGACTAGAAAAGTGCACCCCCATGAGAGAAAACTAAATAAATAAAGAGGTGGAGACAGTACGATCAATCAGATCCTCTCCTGGAGTATTTCAGACATGAACAGATTTCAAACACCACCCACCCTAAAATGGATTCTGCCACACCATTCAGAACATCAAAAAGATGAAAGTTGATATCATGTACCTGGACAGAGGAATGGATAAAGAAGTGTGATATAGGTCTGGAATGAATTTTGAATCAAGGATTGAAATTTGAAAGTAGGCCATCTTCAGCGATAGAGAGAAATCCAGAGATCATCACACTGAGTGAAGGAGCAATTCAAGAAACATCATGGGATACAATGGAGTTTTGGGATACAAAAATCCACTGCAGTGAGCACCCACACAAATGTGAGGTGGACATCCAACCTGGCAAGAAACTTCTGGGTGGCTGAGCACCTTGGTGGATGGAAGGGATACATCTGGAACTTGGTATGAATTTCTTCCCACAGATACATTTGAAATACAAAATCCATGTAAATCTATTGCAGCGAGAGTGGTAGACGAAACAATTTCCAATAATATGTAGGAAAAGCAAGCACAATTGAATACATAGAGTAGTCTCAGTGTCTCAGAACAAGAATCTTTACACGTAAAACTTACTCATCCTTGACTTCAACTTAAAGAGAATAAGAACACTTACTTCAGAGATCCAAGAGTGAGGAGACACCAGGTTTGGCAGAACAGGCCACCCAAAAAAGAGGAGCGAATAATAAAGCCTTGCAACAAGGAGGGTTTTCTCTGTATCAGCAGCCTTAAAACTATCACTGGTGGACATCTGATATTCACAAGGTCCTATTGCTGGACTCGACATGACACCTACCCTTGAACATGACAGGAGTCACTCATCCAAAAAAAAAAAAAAAAAGTGAAAAAGACAATCCAAGACACTCTCAGGAAGAAAACATCAACAGTTAAATACAGCTCAAAGTGCTTTTAAAAAAACCAAAACATAATCAATTAATATTCCCAAGGCTGCTGGGCTTTAAATGATATCTGTTTTTCAAAAATTGCTAGCAGTCTCCTGTGAATGAAAAATGTCAAAGAGCACACCGTATCTGGAAGCAAATATCAAGAGGTAAATACAATTCTCAGTATTTCTTTAAAAGCACATGAAATATGCTCATTATAGTGAATTACTGTGAACACTTTCGAGTTCACCTCTTTGTGATCCCAGAGACCATAGCCCACCAAGTTCTTCTGTCCATGGAATTTTTCAGGCAAGAATTCTGGAGTGAGTTCTCATTTCCTCCTCCAGGGGATCTTCCCAAATCGCATCTCCTTTGACTCCTGCCTTTGTAGGAGGATTCTTTATGACACTGCCAGCTGGGAAACCCAGTGTATTATTAGAGATATACAAACTATACTAATGAGGTATCACCTCTGAGGAGTGAAAAAGTATCAAATATTATACAAAGACATGGTAGAGAAACATTTTTAAAGGGGAATCTTTATGGTAATAGTGGGGTATATTTGGTAGGAGCCATTATAAACGTCACTACAAAGTGCCTTGTAAAGAACACAAGAGACTGACCATATGGTCTGGCAACTCCACTCCTAAGAGTATTTAAGAAAAAAAAAAAAACAGATTTTGAAAAACACATGTAAGCCAATCATGTGCTGCAGGAAGATTAACAACATCCTACACATGAAAGTCAAGAAACTGATGCAGCCACTATAGAAAACAGTAAACATTTCTTTTACAATTAATTTTATATTTTTATTGAAGGATAACTGCTTTACAGAATTTTGTTGTTTTCTGTCAAACCTCAACATGAATCAGTCATATGTATACATATATACCCTCCCTTTTGAAACTCCCTCCCAACTCCCTCTCCGGTATAGAGTTTTTTTAAAACTCTAAAAATACAGTTACCATATGATCCAACAGTCTCACTACTCAGAATATATCCAGTAAGATGAAAACTCCCATCAGAAAAGTGATATGCACAACAGTATTTATAGTAGCACAATGTACAGTAGCAAAGACTTTTTTGCTATGGAAACAACCTTAAATGCCCATAGATAGGTGAATGGATAAAGACAGATATATTATGCATAAAATGGAATATTAGCCATAAGAAAGAATGAAATAATGATATTTGTTTTCAACATGGATGGACCTAGAGATGATCATACTAAATAAGTCAAACAGAGAAAGACATGAGGCACTTAGGTGGGTTCAGCTCACCTTGACACTTCCTTTGGACCTCAGTTGATAGGAGGTCTTCATCTTTTCCTCTTGGGTATCTAGAGTTGGCTGTTCCATAACAGCTCTAGAGCCTTGTGGCTTCCCAGTCACCTTAGTCATTCTGAAGACTCCCAGTGGTCTGCTCCAGAGCCCCTGAGCACCCCTATATATACCCCTCCCTAGGGGGCCACACCCTTATGCTTTATGAGGTCAGCAAGTCACTTCCCCAGCCAATGGTGGCCCTGGGTGAGCCTTGATGTCACAAAGCCCCATTCTGATACCTCTAGGGGAGGATGGGGAGCAATTCAGACAGAGTTGGCCCCCTCCTGATTCTTTTAACCACACCCTCTAGCTTCCTAGAGTTTTGGGCAATTATTTAAATTTATTATTTTACATGATCTTTGCCAGAAGCTTAAAAGGGAAAATTTGCATAACTTTCTTTGTAGTAAAATTCCTGCATGGCTGAATACACAATAAACAAAGAATTATAAAATGACAATTGAAAAATATTTGGAAGATAGCTGACAAAGGACTCATTTAGCTCATTTATGCAGAGTCCAAAGTTAAAATAAGAAAAGATGATGAAAAATCCAATAGAAGAGAATCGTGAAGTAAACCAGAGTACAGAGAAATACAAATTAACCAGAAAAAAAAATTACTGAAAATCAGGAAGAAATGTGGGACCTAATTGGTAATAAAAGAAATGAAAACCAAAACAATAATGGAATACAATTTCTCACCATGTAAATTGCCAAAGTTCAATGAGAAATTTGAAAAATACCAAATATTTCCTCCAAATTGAGGATGAAGAATGGTAAAATGAGTGTTTCAGCAGTAATGTGAAAGCATAGTGTGATGCAAATTTCTGAAGGACAATTTGACATTCTCTAGTAAATTTACAATTGCATGGAGCCACTTAGTAATACCCTGTTTGGAATTTGCATTGCATACATATTTCTGTAATATCACCAAGATTATATATCTAATGCTCACTGCATTTTTTCCCCATCATCCTAGAGAATCGCTTTAGTACACTTCCCCACACTGTCCTTCCCCCATGCAACCCCTGTTCTCAGTTCTATTAGTTTAGATTATTTTGCTTCATCTAGAACTTCCAGTAAATGGAGCCTACACTTTGTACACATGTAGTTGCTTAACAAGGTTGTGTTACTTTCTGCTGTACTGCAAAGCATATCAGGCATGTGTGTGTATAAACATAACCTCTTTTTTAAATTTCCTTCCAACTTAGGTCACCACAGAGCATTAAGGACAGTTTCTGTGCTATATATATACATATGAGTGAATACATTTGGATTTTATAAATTACATTCGTTAGCATTTTTCTGTTTCTCCTTGAGAGGGCGTCATATGCATAGCAAACATATATTCATACCTACATGTACATATAAATGAATACATTGACATTTTTGAGTTATATTCATAAGTATTCTTCTGTTTCTCCAAAAGACGAAGCATAAGCACAATAAATATTTATTCATACCCATATATACTCTGGAGAGCCCCATGGATTGCAAGGAAATCAAACCAGTCAATCCTTAAGGGTGTTATTCCTGGATATTCATTGGAAGGACTGATGCTGAAGCTGAAACTTCAATTCTTTGGCCACCTGATGTGAAGAACTGACTCATTGGAAAAGTCCCTGATGCTGGGAAGGATTGAAGGCAGGAGGAGAAGTGGATGACAGAGGATGAGCTGGTTGGGTGGCATCACCCACTCGATAGACCTGAGTTTGAGCAGGCTCAGGTAGTAGGGATGGAGCAGGGAAGCCTGGCATGCAACAGTCCATGGGGTCACAGAGAGTTGGACACAACTGAGCAACTGAAGTGAACTGACTGACATATGCATATAAAATCCTAATACAGACTCAAAATGGGTGTACTATACCAAGAGTGGTTTACTACACACCTTTTAATAGTATATCTGGGAAAATAACCATAGATGAATATTTCTATCTATGGTTCAAAGGATACAAGAATATGTACAGCTACAACAATAAAGCCATGTGAGTCAACAAGCATGGACCGAGAGATGATCATAGTAAGTGAAGTGAGGCACACAGGGAAACACAAGTACCAAATGATATCATTTAAATGTGGAACCTAAGATAAGACACAAATGAACATATGTATGAAACAGAAACACACTCATGGACATAGAAACAGACTTATGACTTCCAAGGCAGAGAGAATTGGGGGAGAAATGGAGTAAGAGATTGGGGTTAAGAGATATAAACTAGAGTATATGCAATGGATTGACAAGTTCCTACTGTAGAGCACAGAGAACTATATGCAGTATCCTATGTTAAATCATAATGAAAAAAATATATATATATGGGACTTCCCTGGCATTCCAGGGGTTAAGACTCCAGACTTCCACTTCAGGGGATGCAGGTTCAAATCCTGGTCAGGGAACTAATCCTACTTGCTGCACAGTGTAGCAAAAAAAAAAAAAAAAAAGATTAAATAAATAAGAATGTGTATATATATATATATATATCCACACACAATGTATATATACACATATATGTGTATAACTGAATCACTTCACTGTAAAGCAGAAATTAACACAACATTGTATATCAACTATACTTCAATTAAAAAGTAGCATGACTGGGGAAATAAAAGATTGCTATATTTCATTGTGTGTAAAGTTAATATCCAAAGAAAATTGCTGTAAACAAACACATCTCACTACTTAATGGCAGGCTTGCTAAGATACTTGGAGAGACACATACTGATGTCTTCAATTTACCACAGAATGCACCAAGGAGAAAGATTGATTGTTGATTGTATAGAGGGATGGACAAATGGATAGATAGATGGAAAAGGAAGTATTGTAAAATGTTTACAAAATCAGACCACTATATATGCTGTCTAAAAGAAACCCTCCTCAAACCAAGGGACACGTACAGACTGAAAGTGAAGGGCTGGAAAAAGGTGTTTCATGCAAAAGGTGAGCAATAGAAATTAGGAGTAGTGATACTCATATAAGTTAAAATAGACTTTGAAATAAAGGACATGAAAAGAGACAAAGAAGGCCACTACATAATGATCAAAGGATCAATCCAAGAAGAAGATATAACAATTATAAATATATATGCACCAACATAGGAGCACTTCAGTATATAAGGCAAATGCTAACAAGTACAAAAGGGAAAATTAACAATAACACAATAATAGTGGGAGACTTTAATACCCACTCACACCTATGGATAGATCAACCAAGCAGAAAATTAGCAAGGAAACACAAACTTTAAATGATACAATGGAGCAGTTAGACCTAATTGATATCAAAATGACATTTCACACCAAAACAATGAATTTCACCTTTTTCCCACGTGCCCACGAAACATTCCCCAGGATAGATCACATCCTGGGCTATAAATCTAGCCTTGTTAAATTGAAAAAATATCAAAATCATTTCAAGCATCTTTTCTGATCACAATGTGGTAAGATTAGATGTCAACTACAGGGGGAAAAACTATTAAAAATACAAACATATGGAGGCTAAACAACATACTTCTGAATAAGCAACATATAAGAGAAAAAATCAGAAAAGAAACCAAATATGCATAGAAACAAATGAAAATGAAAACACGACAACTGAAAACCTTTGGGATTCAGTAAAAGCAGTGCTAAGGGGAAGGTTCATAGAAATACAAGCTTATCTTAAGAAACAAGAGAAAAATCAAATAAATGACCTAACTTTACACCTAAAGCAACTAGAAAAAGAAGAAGTGAAGAACCCCAGGGTTAGAAGAAGGGAAGAAATCATAAAAAGTAGGGCAGAAATAAACAAAAAAAAAATCAAAAGAGACTATAGCAAAAATCAACAAAATTAAAAGCTGGTTCTTTGAGAACATAAATAAAATAGGCAAACCATTAGCCAGACTCATCACGAAAGAAAGGGAGAAAAATCAAATCACCAAAATTAGAAATGAAAATGGAGAAATCACAGCAAATGCAAAGGATCACAAAAGACTACTATCAGTAGCTATATGGCAATAAAATGGACAACTTGGAAGAAATGAACAAATTCTTAGAAAAGTATAACCTTCCAAAACTGAACCAGGAAGAAATAATCTCAACAGACCCATCACAAGCATGGAAATTGAAACTGTAATCAAAAATCTTCCAACGAACCAAACAGAGCTGAGGACCAGACAGCTTATTCACCCTCATGGTTACCCTGGCCACCTGGAGAAAACAAGAGAGGGAGAACAGAACGGCATTTGTTTGAGGAAGAGGGTGAAGATGGATGGGAATGATGGCTTCAGGAGAAGGAGTATGGCCAGAGAAGGGTTATGTGCCAGGCAAGGACAGGGGAGGGGGTCTCATGGGGCAGTGTCAACTGGCAAGAGGAGCTTGGGTGGGTTCAGCTCACCTTGACACTTTTGTGGACCTCAGTTGACAGGAAGTTTTCATCTTTTCCTCCTGGGTATCTGCAGTCGGCTGTTCCATAACTGCTCTAGAGCCTTGTGGCCTCCGAGTCACCTTAGTGATTTTGAAGACTCCCAGTGGTCTGCTCCAGAGCCCCTGAGCACCCCTCTGTATACTCCTCCCCAGGGGTTCACACCCTTATGCTTTATGAGGTCAGCAAGTCACTTCCCCAGCCAATGGTGAGAACTGACATCACAAGGCTCAATCCTGACACCTCTAGGGGAGAATGGGGAGCAACTCAGATGATTTGGTGGGAGATTTGGTGGGTGAAATAAGGAATTTTTTTTTTTATATTCCTATTTAATTTATTTTTTTTAGACACTTGTTACCCCTGTTACTTTGTTGTTTTTTTTTTTTCATTTATTTTTATAGTTGGAGGCTAATTACTTTACATCATTGCAGTAGTTTTTGTCATACATTGAAATGAATTAGCCATGGATTTACATGTATTCCCCATCCCGGTCCCCCCTCCCACCACCCTCTCCACCCGATCCCTCTGGGTCTTCCCAGTGCACCAGGCCTGAGCACTTGTCTCATGCACCCAACCTGGGCTGGTGATCTGCTTCACCCTAGATAATATACATGTTTCAATGCTGTTCTCTTGAAACATCCCACCCTCGCCGTCTCCCAGAGTCCACAAGTCTGTTCTATACATCTGAGTCTCTTTTTCTGTTTTGCATATAGGGTTATCGTTACCATCTTTCTAAATTCCATATATATGTGTTAGTATACTGTAATGGTCTTTATCTTTCTGGCTTACTTCGCTTTGTATAATGGGCTCCAGTTTCATCCATCTCATTAGAACTGATTCAAATGAATTCTTTTCAATGGCTGAGTAATATTCCATGGTGTATATGTACCACAGCTTCCTCATCCATTCGTCTGCTGATGGGCATCTAGGTTGCTTCCATGTCCTGGCTATTATAAACAGTGATGCGATGAACATTGGGGTGCATGTGTCTCTTTCAGATCTGGTTTCCTTGGTGTGTATGCCCAGAAGTGGGATTGCTGAGTCATATGGCAGTTCTATTTCCAGCTTTTTAAGAAATCTCCACACTGTTTTCCATAGTGGCTGTACTAATTTGCATTCCCACCAACAGTGTAAGAGGGTTCCCTTTTCTCCACACCCTCTCCAGCATTTATTGCTTGTAGACTTGGATAGCAGCCATCCTGACTGGCGTATAATGGTGCCTCATTGTGGTTTTGATTTGCATTTCTCTGATAATGAGTGATGTTGAGCATCTTTTCATGTGTTTGTTAGCCATCTGTATGTCTTCCTTGGAGAAATGTCTGTTGAGTTCTTTGGCCCATTTTTTGATTGGGTCCTTTATTTTTCTGGAGTTGAGCTGGAGGAGTTGCTTGTATATTTTTGAGATTAATCCTTTGTCTGTTGCTTCGTTTGCTATTATTTTCTCCCAATCTGAGGGCTGTCTTTTCACCTTGCTTATAGTTTCCTTTGTTGTGCAAAAGCTTTTAAGTTTCATTAGGTCCCATTTGTTTATTTTTGCTTTTATTTCTGAAATTCTGGGATGTGGGTCATAGAGGATCCTGCTGTGATTTATGTCGGAGAGTGTTTTGCCTATGTTCTCCTCTAGGAGTTTGATAGTTTCTGGTCTTACATTTAGATCTTTAATCCATTTTGAGTTTATTTTTGTGTATGGTGTTAGAAAGTGTTCTAGTTTCATTCTTTTACAGGTGGTTGACCAGTTTTCCCAGCACCACTTGTTAAAGAGGTTGTCTTTTTTCCATTGTATATCCTTGCCTCCTTTGTCGAAGATAAGGTGGCCATAGGTTCGTGGATTTATCTCTGGGCTTTCTATTCTGTTCCATTGATCTATATTTCTGTCTTTGTGCCAGTACCATACTGTCTTGATGACTGTGGCTTTGTAGTATAGTCTGAAGTCAGGCAGATTGATTCCTCCAGTTCCATTCTTCTTTCTCAGGATTACTTTGGCTATTCGAGGTTTTTTGTATTTCCATACAAATTGTGAAATTGAAATAAGGAATTTTTAATGCCCCTAAATTAGAGCCCTCAAAACTCACCTGCCATACTCATCTCTCTAAGTCAACTCTGATGGATCACAAGGCAGGGCGAGTGTGTCTCCTCCAAACTTTCCCTACAGCCATAGTATTCAGGCTCTGATTCTGTTCTCTCTCATATTTCACCATTATCTAGTTTTTAATATCCTACCTAAAATCCTTCCATGATAATTAGGCTATACTGAAGTGTCTGTGGAAATGAGAATCATTCCACTTTCCTCCTACAAGGTGGTCTTAAAGCACCTTGAGGGCCATTTAATTCTGGGCCACCTACCAGAAACCTTTTCCATCCACCTCCTTTTCCCAGTGCTCACGTATCTCTCCTCAATCTTCTAGTTTCCAGTCTGAAAGCACTGTCTTCAGTCTGTGAGACTGCACTGAATACATTTGCCCTTTCTCCACGTGGAGCTCTCTTGCTTCAAGTCTAGGACTCATGGTCACCTCACTATGTGTAAAACATGTTTACCCAAAGATGTGCGCAAGAATGTTCATAGCAGTCTTATTTCTAATAGTCAAAAAGTTGAGATGAACAAGATGGCAGAACAGTAGCTGGACATGGAGTACATTTCTCTCCACAGATACATCAGGAATACACCTTCAGACACAGAAATGCTGCAGAACACCAGCTGAGACCTGACAGGAGTACGTGACCAGTGGGAAGGAATATATAGAACCACGAAATTTGTTAGGATGAAAGAACTAGGGGGAAAAACAGGAGTGTTAATAGGCCTGGACCTGCCCTCGGTGGGTGGGAGAACTGAAGTTGGTGTCCGATCCCCACATGGCAGCAACTGTCTGGATCAGAGGAGAAATATTTTAGGCTGAGAGTGAAACAACTGATCTGTGGTGGCCTAAATGGAATGAGAATCAGACAGTCCTTGCCACAGTCACACACTCCAGACCGGGACACAGGTCCCCTAGAAGGCAAAGCAGTTGGGAGTTGGAGTTTGGGGATTGTGGAGCAGCCCCAGGGCGAGGGCTGCTGTTGACTGCAGAGAGACGGACTGATAGGATGTGATGGAGGAGATCAGGGTGGGAAATGCCTGTGGAGGAACACCAGGCACCATGGAAGCAAGGGGATACTGCTGAGTCAATCGTAGTGGGTGGAGTCATCACCATAGCCTGTCTCTCCGCACCTAGCAGCATAGGCAGCTGAACAATAGAGAGGCTGGCCCATCAAGCGCCTGACTCACCGTTCTACAGAAGTAGGACCCCACCCAGGGGGCCCCTCCATGTGTCTGATGCTCCAAACAACAGAGAAGTACCCCAGGCAAGGGAGCCCTCTAAGTGCCTGAAAAAGAGTGGAGCTATGGAGAGTGGTGAAAGAGGCCTCCTGATTGCCAGCTACAAGATGCTGGGAAAAAGACTCTGGTAGGGCCAAAACTCCTGTGGCAGAGGCAGTCCATGTCCCTGAACACTTGGTGCCACCAGGGTCCCCATAAGTCAAGAAACTGAGCCACTTTCGTACTCAACTCTCACTGGGGC